>NC_081380.1:3522841-3822841 GCF_030684315.1 Stegostoma tigrinum | reverse complement strand
CTCCCTACCACATTCCCAAAGGCAATTGGGAATCAGCAGTAAATGCTGGTGAAACCAATGATGCCCACATCCATCAAAGAATTTTAATGTGATATTGTTTCAAAGAAACATTAAAATAAAAATGTAAAATAATAAAAGAAGTGCATAATTAGTATACAACTGGTTATGGGTCAACATGTGGAGTGTAGGATTCAATTGGACGGCTCACTTAAACAATCAGTGCAGAAATGATGGGTGGAATGGTCCTTTCTGGTTTTCTGTGTATTTATGTCAGTAAGATTCAATGACTCTGCACCTTGTTAGACAGGGTGCAAATCAGCAGTGAGTAATCATGGTTGGAATGAATCTTATGACTGGTGTTCTTGTTTATCGAGGATTCATGTTGGGTGTGGGACTTGAAGTATAAAGTGTTCTCAGCATATTAATGCAATTGGAATTTTATTAGCTTTATTTACCAACTCAAGCAAGCAAACAGTTACACAACCCTGTTGTCGATATAGATCACAGTGTTGTATGGCACAGAATCAGGCCCTTCAGTCCAACTTGTCCATGCCAACCAAATATTCTGCATTAATGTAGTCTCATTTGCCAGCATTTGACAGATATTTGTGTAAACCTTCCTATTTACATACCCTTCCAGATGCCTTTTAAATGTGGTCATTGTACCAACCTCCATCAATTGCTCTGGTAACACACTCCATACACGCACCACCCTCTGCGTGAAAATGTTGCCCCTCAGGTCCTTTTTAAATTTTACCCCTCTTACCTTAAACCTATGCCCTCTAGTTTTGGATTCCCCCACCCTGGGGGAAAGACCTTGGCTGTTCACCTATCCCTGCCCCTCATGATTTTGTAAACCCCTATAAGGTCACCCCTCAGCCTCTGATGCTCCAAGGAAAATAGACCCAGTCTATTCAGCCTCTCCTAGTAGCTCAAACCCTCCAATCCCAACAACATCCTTCTAAATCTTTTCTGAGCCCTTTCAAGTTTATAAACATCTTTCCCATAGCAGGGAGACAAGAACTGAATGCAGTCGGCTAAGGGAGGCCTCATTGGTGTCCTGTGCAGCATGACAACCCAACCCCTATACTCAATGCGCTGACCAATAAAGCCAAGCATGCCAAACCCTTCTTCACCACTCAGAGTCCCTGTGACATAACTTTTAAGGAATTATATCTGTACCCCTAAGTCTCTCTGCTTGACAACGTTCCCTAGGTCCCCACAATTAACATTGTAACTCCTGCCCTGGCTTGTCTTACCAAACTGCAACACCTCGACCCTTTGGCCCATCTGAGCAAGTTGCTGGGAAGAACAAAGTGCAGATAGAGAGCAAACCCGTGACGTAGGGAAGCGGGACATTTCCATGAAAGCAGCCAACCTGTATATTTCCAAACGTACAGCTACTTTATTGTTAAAATTCCATTGCCTAATTTGAACTTCAAACATGACCGAGGTATTAAATCTTAGGAGAGCCTGGAGGATATCTTAACACCTAATTTCAGCAATGTGGATGGAATACCCGCAGGGCACCTGAGTGAAAAGCAGAAATAAAACCACACAAGTGGAGTTTCCAATGATTATGAGCATTGGTCTGGTGTTAAATGTTATTATCTGTCTACCTTTGGAGTTTCCAGTCAACTGTTAGTTGAACATAACAGAACAACTAAATTACATTACAAAGTGCCAATCATTAAGAGACCGATTTCAGTGAGCAGTCTATGTCACTCACACGGAGGGGATGATAGCACGGCACTAACCATTGCTAAAAGGCACATTGCAGTTTCTCTTGCCATGCTTCAATTTGCAGGCTGGCAGCAGATTCTGTGAAGCCTACTGGACCCTTGACTATTTCTGAGGAATTTGAAATGTTCAAAGTTATCCTTTTATTGTTGCTAATATCTAGCTGTCCAACCAACAGGTCCCCGCAGCAGGTGAGAGACATTTAGCTCAGGCAGAGAAATAAATGTACACCCTCTACTTTCTGTGCTTTTGACACAGTGTAACCAGAAGGAGGGCAATCCCACAACGCCTTGTTATACAGAATCCCTGTGTGAACATTAATAATCAAATTCAATACACGCTTTCTGCAATGATGCATTCTTGTAAATCTTCTCAACTGGGGAAATCTTAACACAGGATCTCATGAGAAAATCCATCTAATGCGACTGTAATTCCTAGAATCTGCTGTGAGCTGAATATAGCCCCTGACTATATTCATTCTATTTTCATATAAGCATGAGGATAGAATTATTTTTGTCCATTTTCCTCTGCAACTCAGTTCGATGTACTTCTTCACTTTGCACAACAACAAAACCATCAAATGCAATGAGTGTGTGAACAAAGCATAAAGATGCACCATTTTTTCAAAGTGTGGAATATTTCCTTCTGATGTGGGAATGTGACGGTCAGTATTTTGGATGGCCTTATATCTGCCATGGCCAGAATTATCTCAGCCAATTGTGAACTTCTCAGCGCATTTCCGCTGCAAGTGAGATGTGGTGGGAGTTACTCAGTAAATCGCATGGGGAGGGACACATTGAGGAGCTGAACTCACCTCTTGATGGGACCTTCCATGCTCGAAGACCCTGGGTCATACTTAAAGACCAGATGGACACCATTTTGAATGCTGCATGCCAGAAATTAGCCTTCACAACGTGGTGCTCGCTCCTGCTTCATGAAAAGAAGCCCCCTGTTCCTGCTACAGGGTAGGTGTCCTGAAAGGTCAGAAAAAGATGGCACATCATCATCCCTGCGATAGTCTCCTGTATCAGATTCAACCAGCCTGGGCACAGGTCAGTGCGGTTGGACCCTGCGCGAAGGTTGATAGAAAAGTTACCCCTCTCCTGTGCTACACGAAGAGGAGTGGCACTCTCTTCACCCTGCCTCCTCACGGTCACACTTGCTCTAACTCGGCCACGGCACAGCCACGAAACCTCACAGCCTGCAAAGTCATCACGAGTGTGATGTCCAGTCAAGGGCTCACACCCAGCTTGGCCATTCAAGCAGCTAACCTTTCCAGAGCTCCGGCTGACCAAACCACACCTCCCCTCGCAACCTCACAACTGATGCTGCTGCACCCGTCACCATCTCGTTCAGTCCTGGGGTGGGGAGTGCTGGCAAAGCTTGTGTTGGTGAGGGAAGACCATTGAGTTAGCTGGAGAAGAGCTGTTTTTGGTCCTGTAGTGAGGGGGGAGATAACAATGGGCCAGCATCCCTGTCACCCTGAGATTGCACTCTGCTCTTCTCAATGTGAACGCCAGTGCTGGCACACTGCTCTGAGTAAGCTTCCCTCCACGACCATCTGCTCACTATTTGTCTTCACCTCCACAGGCACTAGTGGTATCCAGGAATCCTCAACTGAGTCCTTTGCACCAGCTCAGGCTCTGAGGAGGAAACTTGTGAAATCCAGAAGATGACGTCACAGCTATACCCTCGAGCAGTGTGAAGACTGTCAGGGGCTACTCTCGCCAAACCAGGCTCAGCAAGGCACATTCTGGGGAGCACATCACTGACAACATTTTCACAGCCTGTGGCCCATAACACTCAGAGTGCAGCCGGAGAGTCTGTGGACTAGATGTGCCTCTGTGCTCAGCTACAGATTGATGTGACCAACCTTGAGACAGGGAGAGAGAGAGAGAGAGAGAGAGAAGCATCAGACCACCAAGCAGAGAGTAGGCTGGAACTAGAGATGGATGAGTGCTTCCGCGTGCTCACCGCTGTGATGACTCTGAAAATTGTACACCTGCCTGCCTCTGTGGAAAGTGTGCCAGTCAATGCTGGAGAAACAGCTCGGTTGCTGAAGGACCCATTCTCCATCATTCACGTCATCTCAGGCAACAGGGACATCAGGGTCATCAGTCTGTGTCTCAAGGGTGCCCCATTCCACTCAAGTCACCAGGTTGGTGCTAGCGGTCATAGGCGGGCGCTGCCAGAGCTTCAGGAAAGCACCTTCCAGAGGTGTCCTGCCCGTTTATGAGCCCCTCCCCACTGTCTGTGACACAATGCCTCTCCCATTGGGGAGAATGGGGTGAGCCTGAATCTGGGTGGTACTTTCTCAGCTGGGCCAGGGGTTTCAAAGACAAAATCCTACAGGGGATAACCACTCAAGTCTTCTCAGTCGACACAGCATTACCAAACAGTACAGTTCCTCCAGCCCTGCTGGGCAATGTCTACAAATAGTGATACAGAGATAAAGTAAAAACCAGTCTGAGGACACATTGGTGGCACATTTGCATTGAGATAAGTTTGTGCATTTTTGTAAATATGTGTTCACTTCCGCTGATGATCCCTTTTGTAGTCTTACTATCCCATAAGGATTGTGTTAACTAGAATGAAGCTAAAGATATGAAACATAAAGCTATACAGCATGGAAGCAGACCCTTTGGTCTAACTTGTCTGTGCGATCAAATTTCTCAAACAAAACTAGTCCCATTTGCCTGTGTGGTCCATATCCCTCTAAACCCTTCCTATTCATGTACTTATACAAATGTCTTTCAAATATTGTAACTGTATCTGCATCTACCACTTCCTCTTGACAGTTCATTCTACATGTGCACCACCCTGTGTGTACTCTTCGGTCAGCAAATAGATATGCTACGTTGCCAAACATCAGTTCATCTCTGATTATCAACAATGTGAGTGACTGCATTTGTCAGAGGGCCACGTGCCTATAAGTTGGAATTGCAGCAAGGCTTAAGGTAAGGAACTGGAGCCCAGTATCTCCAGTTCAGTCACTCATCACAAGGGAGAGACGTCGGAATTTATGGAGCTTCCATACCTTTCAGGAGGGAAAGCCTTGTCCTGTGTCCAAGACAAGGTAATATTTAAGGTTGTGAAATGGCTATTGGATAACTCCCATGTTCAGTTTCCCTCGCTGTGTAGCACTAAAGAGAAAGTTAGTGCTGAGATCACGGCCCATTACAGATGTGGTACTGTCAGAGAAGTTGCTCAGGCATAACAAGGTTTCAGCGAATATTCATGACACTGAGAAGTATTGAAGGATTGGTGACGTGGCAACACTCAGAGGAGCATTGTCAGTAAGGTTTTGGAGTAGATCTGTAGCTCAGGTTGTGGATGTTGAAGTTGGTCGGCTGGCCGAGCTAGTTTGTTGTTTTGCGGACATCTCGTTGCTGTGCTCGGTCACATCCTCAGAGCACCTCCGATGTTACCAAGCACGGTAACGAAATGTCCGCAAAACAGCGAACTAGTTCAGCCAGCCGACCAACCTCAAGCATTGTCAGGTGGAGTGACCGTTTGGTAATCCTCATGAGGGAGTGCACTTCCTGCAGTGACTCCTACGTCGAAGCACAAAGACCACTCGAACGCCAACAAGGCAGAGTGCTGTCAGGTGGAATTGTTGCTTTATCACCAATGCTGGGCCCAGGCAAGGTTAGCACAGGACATTTAGCTTTCACAGAGCAGGGGGCTACAGCACTGCCTTTGAAAGAAAGGAGAATTTTTATTGAACAGAGTAATGATCAAGTTAAACTGTTACTTATGTGACGTACACTCAGCAGAGAGCCATGTTCCAACAGCACAAAGGAAATTGGGATTTACAAACACAATGTCTCCAGCCAGCTCAGGGATCCCCGAAGCAAGGAGCAACATTGTTCCCTCTGGCCTTCTGGGCTGCCTGGATCATTGTCCTGCCTTCTTCTCTTTGTTACTGCTCCTGTCTTACCTCAAAATCCACACCCTCAACGTGCTCCCAAGGGGATTGCTCTTGTTCTTTTGTCTCTTCCTTATCCAAGCACACCTCCTCTTCACTGATTGGGATGGAGAAGATTGACGGCAGGAGCGGTGATCTCAAGAGGTGAGGGAAGGCAACGTGCTGGAGTGCAAATCCAAATGCAAGTCAATCAATTTATAGCTCTTTCTTTCTTATTGCTTTCAAAGGATGTGGCGAGCAAGGACAGTATTTGCTGCCCATCCCTAATTGCCCTGGAACTGACTGACCTGTTTGGTCATTAAAGAGGGCAATTAAGACTCATCTACATTGCTGAGATTCTGGAGTTACGTGTAGGCCACACTGGAAAAGGATGGGTTTTTATCACAGGTGGTGATAACTGCTTTGTTGTCATTATTGAGATCAAATTGGAATTCCATTTTATTAACTGAATTTGAATGCTACCATTTTCCATTGTGGGGATTTAAACCCATGCCCCCACAGTATTAACCTGAGACTGTGGGTTACATTACAACAGTACCTGATGTGGAGAGTGTGTGCAGGTATCTACAAGTCTGTGTTTGTGTCTGTGAGGAGTTTGTGAGTGTGAATGTGTGTGAGCTTTGTGCACAGTAAGTAAGTGCATTTCCATGTGCGAGTCTGCGAAGGTGAGGGTGGCTTTTCCATTTTGTTTGTTTTTCAACCTTCTTTCCAATCAATTTCTCCAACACCCTTCTTCTATGAACACAGATTCTGCAATTTTACAGTGCAATATCCTCTAGGGACCAGCTAACAGCGTATTGCTACTCGGTCACTCACTGTCTGACTTGCTGAGCGTGCCCGGAGTATTCAGAAGTTTGTCCCTCAGTGTGCCAATTCTTTAAATGTTCACAGGTAAAGCTGGGCTCCAGCTGGTCTATCAACGCAATCAGAACTCACCCTGAAAATTCACCTTTTCCTCAATGAAAGGGGCAGCTCTGGCCTCCAGACTGTCCTAGGCCCTTGGCTGCCAGCTGTCTCCCGAAGTACTACAACAGCAGGGACACCAAATGCTTCTCCTCCCACTGATCTCCATGCATATCAATCCATAGAGAGGTGTAGAGGGCCGAGGCAACACAGGCTGCACTCCGACGCTGCTTATTTAAATCCCTCTTTTGCTCTTTGCTGAATGAGGGCATCACTGACCGGGCCAGGATTTATCACCTATCCCAAGTTGCCTTTTATATGTGCAGGTACAGCTGCAGTGCAGTTAGACAGGGAGTTCCAGGATTTCAATCCAGCAACGCCAAAGGACTGATGACATATTTCCAAAAGAAGGTGGTGAGTAGCTAGGAAGGGAACTTGCAGGTGAAATTCCTTCCATGCATCTGTTGGCCTTGTCCTGCTGTATGGTAGAGTTCAGGGATACTCTCTCAGGAGCCTTGCTGAGTTGATGCAGTGCAGTGTAAATGATACGCACTGACGTTGCTGTCTGTCAGTGATGGAGGGAGGGAGTGAGGGTCTAAACTCTCTGAGCACTGGATCAAGAGCTTTTTGCATTTTGTGCTGTATGGTCTCTTTGTATGAAATGTCTTTGGCATTCTGCAAACAGGAAGGAACTGGATTTGACGGAGAGACCATGAGAATCGGTCTCTCTCATGAACAACACAAAGGTTGCCAGGCCGGGAGTCAGATAAGAATCCTTACTTTGAAACGACGCTGTCATCTTCGACTGGGCACCATCCAAAGATTTCACACGTCTTGCTTCCTGCAGTGTTGTTCCGGCATTTCCCGCTCATTATGCCTGGTGAGATCAAAAATTCCAACAAGTTCAGTCAAAGAATTTACACTACATCCCTACTGTCCTCCATGTAACTATTCCCCCTTACGTCCCAATAAATTCTGAGTTTCTCCTAAGCCCACATTGCCTAACTTTCTTGGTGCTGAAACTCCAGGCTGGGGTGGGAGTCGGTGGGTGGGGGGGGGGGGGGGGGGGGGGGGAGGTGGGGAGCGGGGTGGTTGGTGGTTAGGAGTTTCTAGTCTCACTGAGGATCTGCACCAGGAGAACAGTGAACCTCTGAGGAAACAGCCCAGAGATTATGATCGTGCTCTCCGGTGATTCTCTACGAACTTTCTCGTCAAACTTCGATCTTCCCCTTACGACAATTCCTGGAGGTGGATACTCGTGGAAGTATTAGTTCCTGCTCCTGGCCCTGGAGGGGGCCACAGCATCGTGATGAAGGCCAATTCAACATCGAGATCCTTCTCAACAAGGAAAGCAATTGTCCTAGTTTTCCCTGGACCTCCACAACAGCCATTTCAGAATACTGGCAAACAAATGGGTGAGAGAGGCTGGGAATACCCTTCTTACTCCTAGATACAGGAACATACCATGGATATAGGATAGGCAGGTTCTAAAGACATTCCCATAATATCTCCTGCAGGTGGATGCCAAACCAACTGTCCAAGATCAAACGTCTGTTGAATTCAGGGGGCAAAAAATCCCCTGCAATGCTGGAGGTCCACAATGTGAATGCAGTCTGCCCGGTTCTGTGATACAAAAACAAAATACTGCCATTTCTGGAAGTCCAAAATAAAATGACAAAATGCTGGAAATTCTCAACAGTCAACACAGAATCTGCAGGGAGAAATAGAGCTGGTATTTCAGCTCCTTGAAAGGCTACCAGTCAGAAACACAGACTCCGTTTCGCTCTGTGTGACCTGCTCAGCAATTTCTGGTTTTATCCTCTGTGCTCCACACCAGTCACTCTTCCAGCATTAACCTTCTTCCAGCCTCTCAGTGCATGAGAACAGCCAGGGCAACTGCTTTTTTTTATTCCTTTACAAATACAGAAGCATTTATTCAATTTTATCCACCTGCAGTGATAGACTCACCTACAAAATTCTATCAATTTCAATCTCAAAAATTTCAATTAGGACCCAGGGCCAAAGACTTTGTTGAGGGAATTTTGGATTCTGTCCTAAACAACTGCCTGATTTCATTCCAGAATTTTAACACAGGCTGTCTTTGCTCCAAATTTCCAACCACAATCCCTCCTGGCCTGTGTCCCCACAAACACACTTACCCAAACTATGTTATCCACCCTCATTGTCCTTGCAAGGGCGACTTGCTCGGCTATTTCGGAGAGCAGTTAAAAGTTGGGGGAGGCGATGCCTGACTGGCATTTTCACTAGACTATGAATCCAGGGACCGAAGTGATGTTCTGGGGACACGGGTTCAAATCCAGTCATGGCAGATGGTGAGACGTGAATTCAATAGAAATCTGGAATTAAACATCCAATGATGGCAGTAAAATTGTTGGGGAAAAACCCATCTGGTTCACTAAGGTTATTTAGGGAAGGAAACTTGCCATCCTCACCTGGTCTGACCTTCACGTGACTCCAGGCCCACATCAATATGGTTCACACTTAGCTGGCCTCTGGGCAACTAGGGATGGGGAATAAATATTGGTCTATGAATCATCATATGAATGAATAAAAACACCTCAATGCTATGGGTCTGAAGTCAGATGTAGGCCAGACCGGGGAAGAATGAGAGATTTCCTTCACCAATGAAAAGTGAGCTAGTTATTTTTCACAGAACAATGGCCACCATCAGTGAAATTAATTTTATATCCCAAATTTATACTCAAGGTTCCATCAACCCACAAAGCTCCTTCAATTGCACCTTCCAAACACACAATAGAAGAACAAAAGCACACCAGATTCATGGGAACTACACTGGCTACAAGTTCCCTCCAAGTTACACACAACCCTGACTTGGAAATATATTGCCCTTCCTTCAGAGTTTTTGGAACTCCCTGCCTAACAGCACTGTGGGTGTTCCTATATCCCAAGGACTGCAATAGTTCAAGAGACAGCTTACCACCACCTTCTCCAGGGCATGGATGACTAATAAACAGGGACCTAGTCAGCAATACTAATGGAATATTAAGTGGCTTTTAAATTCCTCTGACTGCCAGCTTGGGGTTCAAATCCATATCAAACTATTAACTGAAAGGAAGGTGATGACCTAGTGGTGTTTTCGCTCGGCTGTTAGTCAAGAGACCCAGGTATTGTACTGGGGACCCGGGTTCAAATCCCACCACAGCATAAAGTGGAATTTGGATTCAATTGAAATACGGATGTCACCAAAACAATTATGATAATGAAACTGTCATTGGGTGGTGGGGTGGAACTCCCTTCAAACTCATTAATGCCCTCACCCGGTCTGGCCCACACATGATTCCAGACCTACAGCGATACCCTCAATTGCCCTCTGAAATGGCCTACAAAGCCATTCAGTTGTACCAATCATTACAAAGTCCCAAAGAAATGGATCACCTGGCAGCAAGCTTGGCACCAGAAAACACCACGGCAGAAACAGACCTGTTGATCCTGCAGGTTCTTCCTTACCAATGTCGGAAGGCTAGTGTCAAAATATGGAGAGCTGTCTCACAGACTAATTAAGCAATAGTTATCTGTCCTAGACACCACCATCACTGTCCCTGGATATGCCCTGTCTCACCAACAGGTTAGACCCAGCAGAAGAAGGCACAGGGGTAAGTAGTCAGGAGGGAATTGCCTTCAGAGTCCTTAACGTTGACTCTGGACCCCAAGAAGTCCCATGCCTTCAGGTTAAACATGGGCAAGGGAACCCGCTGCTGATTACCAGGAGCAGCACCAGGCCTACCTGAAGATGAGGTATCAACCTGGTGAAGCCACCAAACAGGACTACTTGCACGCCAAACAGCAAAAGCAGCAAGTGATAGACAGAGCTAAGTGACCCCACAACCAACGGATTAGATCTAAGCTCTGCAGTCCTGCCACTTCCAGTTGTGAATGGTGGTGGACAATTAAACAACTCACTGGAGGAGGAGGTGCCACAAATATCCCCATCCTCAATGATGGAAGAGCACGGCAGATCAGTGCAAAAGATAAGGCTGAAGAATTCCCAGCAATCTTCAGCCAGAAGTGCCAAGTGGATGATCCATCTTGGCCTCCTCCGGTGATCCCCAGCATTACAGATACCAGTCTTCAGCCAAATCAATTCACTCCATGTGATATCAAGAAACAGTCGGAGACACTGCATACTGCAAAGGCTACGGGCCCTGACAACATTCCAGCAATAGCACTGAAGACCTGTGCTCTAGAACTTGCTGCCCCCGTAGCCAAGCTGTTCCCATACAGTTACAACATGGGTATCTACCCAACAATAGGAAAATTGCCCAAGTATGTCCTGTCATAAAAAGCGGGAAAAATCCAACCTGGCCATATTCCGCCCCATCAGTCTCCTTTCGATCTTCAGTAAAGTGATGGAAGGTTCCATCAATAGCACTATCAAGCAGCACCTGCTCAGCAATAATCTGCTCAGTGACGCCCAGTTTGGATTCCACCAGGGCCACTCAGCTCCTGATCTCATTAGATCCTTGGATCTAACATGTACAAAAGAGCTGAATTGCAGAGGTGAAGTGACTGACAGCCCTCGTCTGTGATAGAATTACCAAACTGGCACAAGGCAGTACCATTTTAATAGATAATAAAATGTGAGGCTGGATGAACACAGCAGGCCAAGCAGCATCTCAGGAGCACAAAAGCTGACGTTTCGGGCCTAGACCCTTCATCAGAGAGCATCAGAGAGTACCATTTTAATACATGGTTTGGAGTAACAGATAGTCAGAATCACTTACTATAAGCGTCTGGCATTTGGAAATGGATTAACTCACTTACAGCTGCAAAGCCTGCCTTGCCCACCCAGGACGTTACCAGATGGTATTCACTTCTGCATTTGAGTGGAACAGGCACAGATTGTAGCCCACAATGACATCTTGATGGTCTGCAGAGGTAGAGTTTTTAAAAACAAAATTACTCGGTGGGGGTGGGTGGGGGGGGGGGGGGCTTGGTCGCTGCAGCTGATCACATTTCACATTCCGACTTTTGTTTTAATTAATTTGGCCAGCTGCATTCTACATTATTCCACTCATCAGAGTTCAGTGCTCAGTTTTTAAACATGAATTCGGTACTCGTGTTCTCTCCATAATTCGCCCAGTCACCAAGAATGAGAGATTTCCTTCACCAATGAAAAGTGAGCTAGTTATTTTTCATAGAGCAATGGCCACCATTAGTGAAATTAATTTTACATCCCAAATTTATACTCATGGTTCCATCAACCCACAAAGCTCCTTCAATTGCAACTTCCAAACACACAATAGAAGAACAAAGGCACACCAGATTCATGGGAACTACACTGGCTACAAGTTCTCTCCAAGTGACACACAACCCTGACTTGGAAATATATTGCCCTTCCTTCAGAGTTTTTGGAACTCCCTGTCTAACAGCACTGTGGGTGTTCCTACATCCCAAGGACTGCAATAGTTCAAGAGACAGCTTACCACCACCTTCTCCAGGGCATGGATGACTAATAAACAGGGACCTAGCCAGCAATACTAATGGAATATTAAGTAGCTTCCCTCCATCGTAAGGTCAGAAGTGTTGTTCGAGTAAGGTCAGGGGATGTTCACTGATGATTGTACAATGTTCAACACCATTCATGACTCCTCAGATACTGAAGCAGTTTGTGTTCAAATGCAACAAGATCTGGACAATATCCAGGCTTGGACTGACAAGTAGAACATAATATTTGCGCCACACAAATGCCAGGCTATGATCATCACCAATAATGGACACTCTAACCACAGTCCCTTGGTGCTCAATGGTGTTACCATCATTGAATCTCCCACTTTCAACACCCTGGGAGTGACCATTGACCAGGAACTCAACTGGACCCACCACATAAACACAGTGGCTACAAGACCAGATCAGAGGCTGGGAATACTGCAGTGAGTAACTCACCTCCTGAATTCTCAAAGCCTGTCCACCATCCACAAGGCACAAGTCAGGAGTGTGATGGAATACTCCCCACTCGCCTGGATGAGTGCAGCCCCAACAACACTCAGGAAGGCTGACACCATCAGGACAAAGCAGCGCGCTTGATTGCCACAGCATCCACAAACATCCACTCCCTACACCACTGACGCTCAGGCGCAGCAGTGTGTACAGTCAAGCAAATGCACTGCAGATGCTCAGACAGCACCTTCCAAACCCACGACCACTTCCATATAGAAGGACCAGGACAGCAGATATATGGGAACACCACCACCTTCAAGTTCCCCTCCGAGTCACTCACCATTGTGACTTGGAAATATATCACCAATTCCTTCACTATCAATCGGTCAAATTCCTGGAATTCCCTCCTTAATGGCATTGTGGGTCTGCCCATAGCAGGAGGACTGCAGTGGTTCTGTTGAACCTGTTGGACCAGTTGGACCAGAGGATCTGTTTCTGTGCTGTACATCTGTACGACTCTATGCTATAATTCACATTCCAATTACTCATCAGGAATGCTGTACGTCTGTTTGTTTGCCTGTTCACACTAACCTCAGCAAGATTGGTTCAAAGTCCCTCAGGCTCTGATGTGTCTTATCTTTATAGGATCAGATAGCCTGATGCTAACAGGCCACAAACTACCTGTGTTTGTTTGTACATGAAAGGAATACTACTTTCAGTCTAAAGCAGTATTTAATATCTAATTACTTCCAAAATTCTTGATCAACTCAACTGTTCCTTGTTTTTGGTTGTAATTTATGAGAAACTCTGAATATAAGTTATGCCTTCAATTCCTATCTCCTGCAATACACCCATAGCAAACATTATTAGTCTTTTACAAGTAAGAACATAAGAAATAAAAGCAAGGGTGGGCCATTCAGCCCTTCAAATCTATTCTGTCATTTAACAAGCTTATGTCTGATCTGCTCAAGCCTTTACCTTCGTTCTTTGTACCTACTCCTCGTAGCATTTAGAACATAGAACATAGATTAGTACAGCTCAGTACTGGCCCATCGGCCCACGATATTGTGCCGAACTTTTACCCTAATCCTAATGTCAATCTAACCTCCACCCCTACCTCATACTATTATCCAAATGCTGATCTAATAGCCGCTTAAATGCCCCTAATGAGGCCGACTCCACCAACCTCTCCAGCAATGCATTCCACGCCCCGACCATTCTCTGAGTAAAAACCTACCTCTGATGTCTCCCTTATATTTACCTCCACTCACTTCAAAACTATGCCCCCTCATAAAAGCTACCTCCACCCTCGGGAAAAGTCTCTGGCTGTCCACTCTGTCCATATCTCTGATCATTTTGTACACCTCTATCAAATCACCCCTCATCCTTCGGCGTTCAAAAAAGAAAAGCCCTAGCTCTCTCAACCTTTCCTTGTAAGACCTTCCCGCCAATCCAGGCAACATCCTGGTAAATCTCCTCTGCACCTTTTCCAACACTTCCACATCTCTCCTGTAATGACGCGACCAGAACTGGACACAATGCTCCAGATGTGGCTGAAACAGGCTTTTGTACAGCTGCAGCATTACTTCACGGCTCTTGAACTCAATCCCTCTAACAATGAGAGCTAACACACCATACGCCTTCTGAACAACTCTATCCACCTGGGTGGCAGCTTTCAGGGAACTGTGCACATGTACCCCAAGATCTTTCTGCTTCTCCCCAATGCCAAGAATTGTTCTATTAACCCTGTATTCTGCTTTCAAGTTTGTCCTTCCAAAATGAATCACCTCACACTTTTCAGGGTTAAACTCCATCTGCCACTTCTCAGCCCAGCTCTGCATCCTATCAATGTCCCTTTGTAAGCGAGAACCACCCTCTGCACTATCCACAACGTGACCCACCTTCATGTCATCCATGAACTTACTAATCCACCGTTTCACTTCTTCATCCAAATCATTTACAAAAATCACAAATAGAAGAGGGCCTAGGACAGATCCTTGTGGTACACACTCGTAACTGAGCACCATGCTGAATATTTTCCATCCACTACCACCCTTTGTCTTCTAAGGGTCAGCCAATTCTGAATCCAATCTGCCAGACTTCCTCCCATCCCATGCCTCCCTACCTTCTGCATGAGCCCATCATGGGGAACCTCATCAAACGCTTTACTTATATCCATCCACCTTCATCCACGTGTTTGGTCACCTCTTCAAAGAATTCAATAAGGTTTGTGAGGCCCAATTTACCCCTCACAAATCCATGCCGAAATTCCCTGATATTATTTTAAAATCCATCCACCTCCTCTTTAAGTATGTTTGGTGACCTAGCCTCCACAATTGCTGGGAGTACAGAACTCCAGACAACCACCACCCAATGGGAGAAGAAATTACTTCACATTTTAACTGAGTTTGCCTTCATTCAGTAACTATGTCCCTCATTAGGGGAAACATCATCTCAACACTTACCCTTTCGTGGTCCTCAGAATCCTGTGTTTCAGTAAGGTCACTCATATTCTTCTAAACTTGAACGAATAAAGGCCTTAGCCTGTTAAGCTGCTCTTGACAAGTCAATCCCTTCAGCCCAGGAACTAGCCCAGTGAATTCCTTTAGAACACTTCTTTTATATTCATTCACAGGATGAGGACATCGCTGGCTTGGCAGCGATTATTGCCCATCCCTAATTGCCCAGAGGACAGTTATGAGTCAACGACATTGCTGTGGGTCTGGAGTCACACATAGGCCCAGACCAGGCAAGGATGGCATCTTCCTTCCCTGAAGGGCAAGAACTAGATGTTTTGTTTTCCAATAATTGACAATGGATTCGTGGTCATAGCTAGGTTCGATTCCAGGTTTTCCCACAATTCCTGTGGCAGGATTTGAACGTGTGCCCCGAACGTTACCAGGGTCTCGGAATTAACACTCCAGCAACAATACCACTAGGCCAACTGCCTCCAATATCTTCATAAGTCTCCATTCTGCCCTTTCAGGTGGCTCAGTGGTTGGCACTGTTGCCTCACAGCACCAGGGGCCCAGGTTTGATTCCAGCCTTGGGTTTGGAGCTTGCACATTCTCCCCGTGTCCGTGCAGATTTCCCACATATGTTCTTCTTTCCTTGCACAGTCCAAAGATGGCCTCACACTTACCTTCACTCTGCTTAATCACTTGGGACACACGAGCCCCTCTGGCTGAGTCACTAGTTATTGCGAACCCCTGATCCCCAGTCGCTAGGTGGCAGTGAGCTGCCTCTTGAACTGCTGCAGTCCGTATGCAGTAGATACACACATAATTCCATTAGGAAGAAAATTCTAGGATTTTGATCCAGTGACACTAAAGGAACGAGTCAAAATAGTGAGTGGCTTGGAGGGGAACTTGCAGTGGGTGGTGTTTCCATGTATCTGCTGCCCTTGTCCTGGTCACAGGACTGGAATGTGCCATCTAAGAATCTTTGGCGAATTTCTGCAGTGCATCTTGTAGATAGTAAACACTGCTGCTACTGAGCGTCGGTGCTGGAGAGAATGAATACTTGTGGATGTAGTGACAATCAAGTGGGCTGCGTTGCCCTGGTTGTTGTCAAGCTTCTTGAGTGCTGTTGAGGCAACTGGGGAGAATTCCATCACATTCCTCACTTGTGCCCTTGTGGATGTTGGACAGGCTTCGGTGAGTCAGAAGACGAATTACTCGTCGCAGAATTCCTAGCCTCTGATCTATCCTTGTAGTCATTATATTTATATGGCCAGCCCAGTTGAGTTTCTTGTCAATGACAATTCCAAGGATGTTGGTAATGAGAGATTCAGGAATGGTGACATGAATGAATGGCAAGGGTGGTGGTTAGGTTGCCTCTTATTAGCGATGGTCATAGCCTAGCATTTGTGTTTTGTGAATCTCATTTGTCACTTGTCAGCCCAAGCCTGGATATTGTCCAGACCTTGTTGCATTTGAACATGGACTGCTTGCTGAACATTGAGTAATCATTGATGAACATCCCAACTTCGGACCTTACGATGGATGGAAGGTCATTGATGAGGCAGTCAAAGATGGTTGGGCCTGTGACACTACCCTGAGGACCTCCTGCAGAGCTTGTCCTGGAGCTGAGATGACTGACCTTCAACAACTATGACCATCTGTACTTGACAAATTCATGGGATTAAAGGTGGATAAGTCTCCAGAATCTGTTGGCCTGCACCTACGGGTTTAAAGGAAGTGGCTGCCGAGATAGTGGAGGATTTATTTGAAATATTCTCGAAATCACTGGATTCTGGGAGGGTTCCCACTGATTGGATTCTGTTGCTATGACAGGCAGTACAGTAACTCAGTGGTTAGCACAGTTGCCTCATAGCACCAGGGACCCGGGTTTGATTCCACCCTCGGGCGACTGTCTCTGTGGAGTTTGCACGTTCTCCCTGTGTCCGTATGAGTTTCCTCCAGGTGCTCTGGTTTCCTCCCACAGTCCAAAGTTGTGCAGTTTAGGTGGATCGGCCATGTTAAATTGCTCATAGTGTTCAGGGATGTGTGGGTCATAGGGGGATGGGTCTGGGTGGGACTCTCTGAGGGTCGATGCGGACTTGTTGGGCTGAAGGACTTGTTCCCATACTATACGGATTCTATGTGGAACCCTGTTCAAGAAGGAAGGGAGACAGAAAGCAGCAATCTATAGGCTAGTTAGTCTGACACTTGGAAAATGTTAAGGCCTATTATTAAGGAAGAAATAGCAGGATATTTAGAAAAGCTTAACACAATCAGCCAACATGGTTTTACAAAGAGGAAAATAAAATTTGCTAGATTTCTTTAAGCAGATAACAAATGATAAAGGGGAACCAGTCATAGAGACATAGTTTCAAAGCATAATACAGCACAGAAGGAGATGCTTTCGTCCAAATAGTCTATGCTGAGCATAATTTCAAACTAAATTGGCCCCACCTGCCTGCACTTGGTCCATTTTCCTCCAAACATTTCTTATTTATGTACTTAACATATCTTTTAATTGTTATAACTGTACTTGCATCCACCACTTCCTCTGGAAGATCACAGAATCCCTACTGCGTGGAAACTGTCTTTCGGCCCAACAAGTCCTCACTGACACCCAGACCCACCCCCCCTAATCTGTGCACTCCCGAACACTATGGGCAATTTAGCATGGCCAATTCACCTAGCCTGCAAACCTTTAGATTGTGGGAGGAAACCAGAGCACCCGCAAGAAACCCATGGTATACAGGGAGAATGTGTACACAGGCAGTTGCCCGAGGGTGGAATTGAACCCAGATCCTGGGTGCTGTGAGGCAGCAGTGCTAACCACTGAGCCATCGTGCTGCCCATGGTTTGAGTTTGCTTATTAATCCAACCTCATTACACATTATTGAATCTAAAATAGTCTGTTCCTGGGTAGGCTGCGCAACGTACCCCCTAAGAGACAATCCCTGATAATCACTACAAATGTTTCTTCCATATTACCCTTGATCATCTGATTCGGCCAGTCGCTATCCAGATTAGAACCACCCATGACAATTGCAATGGCCTTCTCTCATGCCTCCATTATTTGTTGATTTGTACTCTGTCCTACAGTGAGGTAATTCTTTAAGGCCCCATGGGCAGCTCAAAGCCATGATTTATTACTACTAGTTTCCACACACACCTATTCCACATCACAACCTATTGCACATACATGCCTATCCCTCCTCCTCCTATTTGTCTATTCCTCAGAAACATGCAACAACCTTGAATGTTGAGTTTCCGGTCTTCATCGGTTTGTAGCCATGTCTCCATTAAGCTAGCAGTTCATAGCTATTTATTTATGTTTGTGCTGCCAACTCATCTGTCTTGTTACAACTGCTGCATGCATTTAAATAAAGAGCCTTAAGCTTTGACTCTTTCCCTGATTACTGAGTTCTGAGGAAGGGGCGCTGGGGACCCGAAACATTAACTCTGATCCTTTTCCTCACAGATACTGCCAGACCCACTGGGCTTTTCCAGCAACATCTGTTTTTGTTCCTGATTTACAAACATCCGCAGTTCTTTCGTTTGTACCCTTATTACTGACTCTGGTTCGAATTTCTTCCACACTCTTTCGTGTATACTTTCGATGCTTTCTGTAACATTCTGATTATCAGCCTCCTTTACACTATGCTGCATCTCTGCTCTGTCATTTCTTTTTGATTTCTAACCACGTTTGATTGGAATTCCCTCCCCCACTAATTAGCGTAAAGCCCTATCTATATCCTTAGTGACATGATTCATCAGTACTCTACTTCTAACATTGTTCAAATAAAGCCCATACCAGTCGAACAGCTCTTCTTTTCAAATAGAAGTGAATTACTACAAAGACTGGAGGCCTGAAACAAATACGAAGAATGCTGGAGAAACCCAATAGGTCTGGCAGCAAGGTGTAGAGCTGGACGAACACAGCAGGCTAAGCAACATCAGAGGAGCAGGAAGGCTGAGGTTTCAGGCCTAGACCCTTCTTGCAGCATCTGTGGAGAGAGAGAGAGCGAGATAGAGAGAGAGAGAGAGAGAGGAGAAAGTTAATGTTTCAAGACCAGTATGGCTCTTCCATATCTCTCTCCACAGATGCTACCAGGCCTGTTGAGTTTCACCAGCAGTTTTTTTGTGTTTTTTCACCCTTGTACCTGTGCCAGCTCCCTCTGGGTCTGATCCATTTCTCCCACACCGGTCTTTGAGCTGTGAATTAATTCTCTAAACTTTGCACTACGCGTGTTTGTCAGGGAGGAATGCTTTGAAGAGGGAGCCAAGGCTCTGGGATTTCTTACCAGGAATCAGATGTAATGTGACTCAGCAATCTACTAGTTTGTTGATCAAGTTATAGAAATATACAGCAAGGAAATGGACCCTTTGGTCCAACTCATCCATGCCAACCAGATATCCTAAATAAATCTCATCCTGTTTGCCAGCATTTGGCCCATATCCCTCTAAATCCTTCTAATTCATGTACCCCAAGTCTATTCGGCCTCTCCCTGTAGCTCAAACTCCAGTCCTGGCAACATCCTTGTAAATCTTTTCTGAACCGTTTCAAGTTTCACAACATCCTTCCTGTAGCACGAACACCAGAACTGAACACTGTATTCCAAAAGTGGTCTAACCAATGTCCTGTACAGCCACAACATGACCTCCCAACTCCTATACCCAATGCACTGATCAGTAAAGGTAAGCATACCAAACACCTTCTTCACTGTCCTGTAAACCTGTGGCTCCACATTCAAGGAACTATGAACCTGCACTCCAAAGTCTCTTTGTCCAGCAATGCTCCCCAGGACCTTACCATTAAGTATATAAGTCCTGCCCTGATTTTTCTGTTTTTAAATTTGAATATTTGTTAAATGAGTGTTGCTCACACCAATGAAGCTGAAGATGCGAAAAACATTCATTATCATGAGTGAAGATGTTTGCTCGCTGCCTGTATGCTAAGGTTACCACTTTTCAATGCAGTTTTGACGTAGCTCGCTCTATTGGCTCAATTACCTACAGTATGTCCCCTTTTAAAATATATCCACAGTGCCTCTGTCATTTTCTACTGATTTGCTAAGTTCACAGTCATTAATTTATGGATCTGATTTTTGTTCCGTGGGACGCCTCTGTGTTTGCTGTTTAATGTTTTAATAAAAATAAAGCTCCTTCATATCCCCGCTGCTAACACGACCTAAGGCATGTATTCAAGACCGAGCACCTCAATAATTCCTTTAAATTTTAACATAATTTCTGCCCTTTCATGTCATAGAATCATAGAATCCCTCCCATGTGGAAACAGGCCATTCAGCCCATCAAGTCCACAACAGGATCCCAACCAGATCCACCTCCCTACCGTATCCCTGTAACCCTGTATTTCCCATGACTACGCCACCTAACTTACACATCCCTGGACACAATGGGCAACTTAGCATGGCCAATTCATGTCATTTTCACATCCTTGGACTACAGGAGGAACCCAGAGCATTCAGAGGGAACTCACGCAGACCATGGGGAGAATATGCAAACGCCACACAGACCAAGGGTGGGATTGAACCTGGCGCTGAGAGGCAGCAGTGCTGACCACTGAGCTTCAATGATCATTTTTCATTCTGGTTCCTGATCTGACCTTGTTGCCCTTGTATAAACTGCAGTCTTCATTTACAGGGCATCATCATCTTCATTTGGAAGCTCTTGATCAGGTCACATCCTGAAACAAAAAGCTCACAAAAACTTTGCTCAAAATGCACTCACAATCAGCAGCTGTACGCACTGGCTGTATCTACTGAAGGAACAGTGTTTGCAAGCTGTTTTTACATTCCAGTTATACAAAAAGAGCTGGGCACCAACTAATTTTTATATCAATGGCTCCTTTCCATGATATATAAACAATCGAAGGATTACCATTTACGATATTACCTACATGAGAAATCTCAGGCGTCGAAATCTGAATATACAAGAGTGAGTTTGTTTTTTGGTGGGACTGGTCAAAGTTTTGACATCAGGTTGATATTTCATCTACACTTCACAGACTTACAGAGCAGAATGAAGCCATTCGGCCCATCATGACTGCACCAGCTCTCCAAAACGTCAATTTTTCACCTCCTCCCCATAACCTTGCATATTCCTCCTTTTCAAAGATCAGCCTGGTTCCCACGGAACCTGGTTCCACCGCACTCTCAGGCAGTGTCGATCTGAACTACCTGCTGGTTGACAGAGGTTTTCTTTGAATCCTTGTCAATCAATATAAATCTATGTCTTGTCATTCTCGATCTGTTTATCAGTTGGAAACAGATTCGCTCTATTGACTCTGTCCACGTCCTGAATGATGTTGTAAACCTCTACCAGATTTCCTTTCAGAAATCTCTTCTGCAAGGAAAACACTCCCAACTTCTCCAATTTATCTTCATAACTTACATTAATCATCCCAATCGTATGGATCTTTTCTGCACCAGCCCTAACACTCTCACATCCTTCCATGCCCAGAGCTGGACACAATGCTCCAGTTAGGGCCAAAATAGTCTTACACAAGTTTAGCATAGCCTCCTTGCTTTTGTAGTCTGTCCCTTGTTAATGAAACTGATTTTAACACATATTTCATGTTATAAAACTGTATCTTCAACTACATTGCCTTGCCCAGTGGACAGTATATCTGACCGAGCAGTATTCCCTCAGTACTGCACTGAATTGTCAGTGTGCACCTTTTGCTTCAGATTCTGACATAGGGCTTGATCCCCACAAGCATTGGTCTAAGGTTACGGAATTGGAATCCTTCACATCTCCCAGCCAGCAGCAGGGAATTACTTGTTAAAGTAGTTCCGAGAGTGTTTCGTGAACAGAGGATAATGTGAGCTGAATGATCACGAGGAGATTTTGGTAAACTCTGTGGTTTAGTAAACCCAGGACACAGTTTGCACTGTCATGCACAGTTCATCCTCGTCAGATGAACTCCTTCACACAGCCACTCAGTTTTTAGGTACTGCCTTACTTTCTTCAACCCATTGTCGCTGGTTTTACTTCTCTCACAGAACAAGACTCACTGCGATCACATTGTCTTCAATGCTAGAAGTCTCTCACTAATGTAATAACAAGCACAACAAAGTATATCTGCAGGTACTTGATTACCTGAACATTTAAGATACTCATCTCAAACCGATGAAGGTGATCTAATCATGTATGGATTCACAGAGGTTGCTGATTAGATTCTGAAGCAGCGAATGATGTACGGTGTTTAACAATCCACGCAGAGTAAACTTTCTACTGCAGTAATACAAGTGCCGATTTTTACTAGCACATACTCCAGATAATGATTCCCACTGTCCCAGAGAGTATTTGTGTTCAGCTTCTGACAATGGACATGATGTATAAGTGATTTTGCCTGCTTCGATGTACAGCTCCTATCAGAATTCCTGTCGTAGCTGCTGTAACATACATTTTTGCATGTGCGCTGAAATGTTTCAGGTTTGGCAGCAATGTTATTTTCATCTTTAAATATGTCAAATATTGTTTATGCTATTTTCTATTCCTGTTGTGCAGCTTTGTGCAGCAGCTTCCGATCGCTCCACCTTTGGGAATGATAGAGTATGATAAAGTTGGGCATACCGAGGACCAATGCCAACTCGCTCATGATAAACAATGTTGCAAGCACATCGTTGTCCTTGATATTGTTGTGTACGGGTTTTACTCCAGCTTTTGTCAGGCACGGCAAATAGGGATGTGTCATCGTTGAACATTACATTGTGCTGTGTGTATCCAGTAAAGCACCACTAACAATATCTGATCAGGGTCTGCTTTGTCACTTCCATGAGTAACAATATCTTTAAGTAGGTAGAGTGTTCCCTCAACATTTGTTAAAATTGAAGAAAATGTCTCCTTCAATGCACTAGGTGCTGAGTTAGTCTGTAGGTCATTCTGTGGTATTAAAACACACCAATGTAGCGAACGCAGGCTGTGAAATATTGCCTTTGTTCTGATATTGGTGTCTAAACACAGCCTTGCTACACATTGAGCTTCACGAACGCTGGGGTAATAAAATGTCGCCACTAGTTATTGGATGGTAGAAACAGGTGGAATGAAAGCTTTGCTCACTACTTTAAGCCAGATGTAGAATCTGAAATCACCACTTCTGTGTCACCCGATCTCCCTGTTCAAATCCACAATGGATAGGGGATTTTCTCAATGACACCATCAGCTTCAAAATTGTTTTAACTTCTCTCGTACCTCAACACGGGTGACAAATCTGATATTCAGTGAAACTGGAGGCATTAATGTGTCAATATGAGGAACTTGGCAACATCCCAAAATTGCCCACACCTGGGGACTAATCTATGTCATCGATCGCATTAATAGATGATCTGGTCATGTTTGAAGCCAAACTGATTATCCAGATTTAGAATCATAGAATTCCTGCATTGTAGAAACAGGCCCTTCGGCCCAACAAGTCCACACTGACTCTTGGAGCATTCCACCCAGGCCCATCTCCTATAACCCACCTAAGCTATGCATCCTGAAACATTTCCAGCAATTTAGCATGGCCAATCCACCTAACCTATCCCCACTGACTTTTTTTATTCACTTGTGAACTGTGGGCATTGCTGATATGTCTCCTGACCCCACTTGTCCTTGAGAAGGTGGTGGTGAGCTGCCTTCTTGAACTGCTGCAGTCCATGTCCTGTAGGTTGACCGAAAATGCCATCAGGGAGGGAGTTCCAGGAATTTGATCCAGCAACAGTAATGAAATGGCGATATATTTCTAAATCAGGATGGTGAGTGATTTGGAGAGGAGCCTGAAGGCAATGGTGTTCCCCTGTATCTGATGCTCTTGCCCATCTAGATGGAAGTGATTGTGGGTTTGGAAGGAGCTGTCTAAGGATTTTTAGTGAATTTCTGCAGAGCATCTTGGTAGATAGTACACACTGTTGAATCTGTTGTGCAGGACTTATCCAGGGATGGTGATGGTCTGTAAGGTATGATTCTGTGAATATGACTATGTCAGCCTGTTACTTGACTGCCCTGTCAGACAGCACTCCTAATTTTAGCACTAGCCCCCAGGTATTAATGAGGAGGACTTTGCACTGTTGACAGGGCTGTTTCTGCCGTTATCTTTTCCAGTGTCTGGGTCAACATTAGGCGGTCTGTCCAATTTCATTTCCTTGTTGAGACTTTGTGTTAATTAACAGATCCGAGCGGCTTGGTAGGCCACTTCAGAGGGCAGTTGCTGTGAGTCTGACATTGCATGTGAGCCAGACCATGAGATGATTGCAGACTTCCTTCCCTAATGGATGTTAGTGGGTCAGATGTGTTTTCATGACAACCAACAATGGTTTCATAGTCTTCAGTAGATTCTTAATTCCAGACATATTTTAATTGAATTCAAATTTCACCACCTGGCACAGCAGGGTTTGAACCTGGGCCCCCAGAGCATCAGTTGAGTTTCTGGGTTAATAGGTCTAGCAATGATACCATTAGGCCATTGCCTCCCCTGTCTGCCACTTAGAAAGTGAGTCTCTTCAGATTGACATTTACACAGTGGACTGGAATTATTGGCGAACTAGATTTGGTAGAGTTTGAATCCAGATCCCAAGAGCATTAGCCTGAGCCTCTGGGTTACTAGTCAATCACCAAATCCTTCACTGTTAATCTCTATTAATAAATGCAATGAGTTGTTGTGGCACCAGAACAGTCAGCTTCTTCCAGTTGGAGAAAGCACCATTATCGCAATTCTGTCGATTCAGTCCCATCCAACAATTGGCTCCCATATCACTCAGGCCTCACTTGCCCAAAGATAGGAGTGCAAATATCTCGGAGGGATGTTGGGCTGGAGGAGGTTAGAGAGAAGGGAAAGGTGGGACCATTAGGAATGGGCAATAAGTGCTTAGCCATCCAGTAATTCCCACACAACATGAATGAATGAAACAAAAGCACAGTAATGATAGAAATGTGCACTTGTTTTGTGTTGGGATGGTAATTATATGATTGCACACAGTTCAAATGTGATTAATTGGCTGTGAAGCCCTTAGAGACAGTGCACAGGTCACACAGGAGGTGAAAGGTTGCTAGCAGGAGCTGCAACACCAGAGTGAATCCAACGTGGTGGTGGTTGTGGGGTGGGGGGGGGCATTGGTGACTGCCAAGGGGAGGGCAGCAGGAACAGAGAGGGGGGGAAGCTGTGAGAATCCACTTCTGATCCTGCTGGCTTCTCAATCCGGTAAATAAAATATTCTTGCAGATCTAAAGAATTTGCTGCCTTTTGACGTAATTATTATCGATCATTAACATCGAGTTCCAAGCTTGAACAGTCACCGGATTGATGTGAGCTTTGTCCAAAATGTGTTCTAACAGGAGGGCTCCAGGCATTTGCTTAGCATTGTGATGTTAATGAGATTGTAGTCATGCTGCTAAAATGCCTCAGAGGCCATTACACTGAGAGGAGCACGCAGCAGTAAGCGTGATCAGTAGGTGGCGTCCCAACGGACTGCTTCAATTCCTCTGAGGATTTGTGCTGGGCAATTACGAATATTTCGTTCGGAGCTACATGGGTAGCACCTGAAAAAGTAGGACTTGACTTTGTGTCACACTTTGAAGGGTGATAGCCAAACAGCAGTGTCTCTCCTGAGATTTATCTTCATTGAAGTTAATAGAAGATCGGGACGGATTAATGCATCAATTCACTGTCATCCCTCTACACCTAGACACCATGTGAACACATTTGTGAAAAAGAATCATGGAGACAGGATTTAGTTCAGCATGAATAACTGCAATCAGATCTGCTCGGCATGTTGATCACAGACTCAGAGTGGCCAAACCCTGTAACGGTCCGCTTGATTTTACCTTAAATTGAAGTCACCTGATGAGTCAGCCAAGACTTTGGTGCTGAGCAAGTCTGTGACCCTGTGATCTTCTGTCTCAAAAGTGGGGGAGCTACACGCCCTGAGACACCTAAGCTGCACAGATGGGAAAGCTAAACGAGTGAAAAAAAAGGTAGCACATGGAATTGAACCTTCTGGTCATACCAGAGCACCATTCGAAGGAACACAAGATGAGTTAATTCAGTATGTACGCAGTGGGATCTTTGAAAGGCAGTTCTGTGACCTTGCCCACATTGTGACAAGGAAAGTTCAGCACTGGAAAGCCCAGCATCTTATTGCATCTATCCTCAAAGCTTTAAGCCGAGAGATCAAATGAATGAATTGTCTGTGGTTTGGCCAAATTACTTTGGAGATTAGGAAACACTTCCACAGGAACTATCATTGAGAGAATGAAATGGATAGGGTGAGGGTCTACCGTGGTGGAAGGGGACAGTTTAGTTTGTATGTCATTTCATCCGTTCTTACATTCCTAATGTGCTAAAGCTGTGAAAAAGAGTTGCACATCACCTGTCTCTATTATTTGATCCCAAATGTTAATGGATGCCATTATGTGTTATCAAACTCTGGTTCCAACCTTCTAGCAGAGCCTCTATCACATGACTACTGTCAGTGACATCATAGTTTACCTCAGAGGCTCATCTGCATCTCCATGAGAACCTGTCTGTTCACTGGGAGAATTCCTCTGCTTTTCTTAGAAATAGGATCATGAGATCTCTTTAAGTCACGCTAAGCAGGTAAAAGCCTGATCTGAAAGACAGAACCTCTGACAGAGCAGCACTGCCCCAGATAATAAGGTGTGAAGCTGGATGAACACAGCAGCCAAGCAGCATCTCAGGAGCACAAAAGCTGATGTTTCAGGCCTAGACCCTTCAGCAGAGCACTGTCCCAGTACTGCAGCGCAGCGTCAGCCTAGATTTCATCTTCAAATATCTGTACCGAAGCTTGTAACCACAACTTTCTGACTTGGGGTGAGAGTGCCAACCTTAACCCTAGACTCGGATAGCATCACTGAAATGCTGCCCAAAACAAACTGTGCTACATCTGCTCCCTCGTGCCCTGTCCCTTCCAGAAGGATGGACCTACGTTTACACCTGCTGTCCTGTGGATCCAGAAAGCAATGGGTCAATCCTGAAATGCTTTCTTTCACAATAAATTGTGTCCGATCTCTAAGGGCAGTGAGCATTTGCTGCTCTGCAACAGTTTGAAATTATAACCTGTAGCAATGCTGATTCAGTCAGCCTGGTTTCCAGTGAGTTGACCTTGGTGTGAGGCCCAGTGACTGGGATCAGGATCATGTTAGCCAATCAGCAGTGATCCCAATGACCCTGTGACCCAGTCCATGAAAGTTATGGAACTAATTCTGTTTGTAACACTTTGGAAACATTAGTTAGAGCTGGAGTGATCTCCCAACTTATTGTTAATTAGTTTGTTTTTTATTCATTCATGGGAGGTGGGCAGCACTTATTGCACATCCCTAATTGCCCAGAGGGCCATTAAGAGTCAGCCACATTGCTTTGGGTCTGGAGTCACATGTAGGCCAGACGAGGTAAGGGTGGCAATTTCCTTCCCCAAAGGACATGATGTGGAGGTGCCGGTGTTGGACTGGGGTGGACGAGGTCAAAAATCAAACAACACCAGGTTACAGTCCAACAGGTTTATTTGAAGATGAAAGCTTGAGTCTTCAAATAAACCTGTTGGACCATAACCTGGTGTTGTGTGACTTCTGGCCTTAAAGGACATGAGTGACCCAGGTGGGTTTTTCCCGACAATCATTTCATGATCATCTTTAGACCCAATTCCAGATTTCTATTGAATTCAAATTCCACTATCTCCCATGGCAGAGTTAAAATCCAGGTCCGCAGAACATTGTCTGGGTCTCTGGATTAACAGTCCAGTGATAATACCACTAGGCCATCACCTCCCATTCAGATCACTCAAAGGGGTTGGATAGAAGATGGTTTTGCTCTAATTGGCCTGGGTTTGTCACCATTCTGTGGGGTTGTAATTTATAGGCTGTGTGGAGCATATCAGATGGGTGAGTGGGTCATCATTGTTCATGAATACATGAGGGGATGTGGTGTTACGCAGGGTAAGCATGCAGTGTTCCTTCCTTGATAACAAAGTGTAGAGCTGGATGAACACAGCAGGCCAAGCAGCATCTTAGGAGCACAAAGCTAGAAGGGCCTAGTCCCGAAACGTCAGCTTTTGTGCTCCTAAGATGCAGCTTGGCCTGCTGTGCTCATCAAAGTCCACACTTTGTTATCTCAGATTCTCCAGCATCTGCAGTTCCCTTTATCTCTGATACAGTTTTCCTTCCTTGTCTTGCAGATGGGTTTTCATCTATGAGAAAGGCTATCAGTCCACTGATTCCACCATAAGCTCTGTTTCAGTTAAAGTGAAAGGCATTGGCTTCACGAACCTCTCTAACATTGGCCCACGGATTTTGGACGCTGTTGACTATTCCTTCCCATCACAGGTGAGACTGGTTTGGAAATGAGAGGATAGGGCCTCTTTTGGTGTCATGTCCCTACCTCTGAGCCCAGAGGCCTAGGTTCAAGTCCCTCCTGCTGTGTCATGACATCTCTGAACAGGTTGATTAAAACGAAAACGAATTTTGAGGAGATCAACTGAATGGCATCATTAGTCTTTCTATAGCTGGGTTCTCACACTCAGCGCTGATTTAAAACGCGATCACATCATTGCATGGGACAAATTCCTCCTGATTCCTGCAGGCCAGAATCCTGGAGTTGTCTTCAGGGGGTCCGTGCCAGAAGTCAGTGAAGGGGAGGAGGCAGAATCCTGGGCTGCGGTGGGTGGTCATAGCCTGGCTGTCACAATCTTCAGGGACAAGCTGGAGAACCGAGCACTGGGGTTCAGTGATATGGGGGTCACACTGTTGTGGTCAGAGTCAGAGTTCTGGGGCCTGAACAGGACATCTCTCAGGGGCCAGGGCCCCATGATCTGGATCCTGTATAACTAAGGACCTGGGCTGTGGGCTGGTTGAGGGGTGGAATCCTGGGATGGTATCTGTGTCCTGGGGATGTCCAGTAACTTCGTCTTGACCTGCCTGGAGATTTTATTTCTGTAAGTACAGCGGTTTAGTGAATTCCTGATGGCAGGAAATGGAACTCGGCAGAAAAGACAAGCAATGGACCACAATTGACAGAATGTTGTGGATTGGTTAACGGGGATTGGTTTTCATGACAAATGAACCATTTCATTGTCGCTGTAACATGTCACGTGTAGGAGAGCTGACCTGCCTGGGTCTTCCCCTCTCTGCTAATCCCCATGTTTCTAATTGACCAAAAACAAAACCAGGAACTCGGAACAACTCTGTAAAATCTGTGAGCAATTTCTATTGCTGCCCCTTGCCTCCTACCAAAGAATATGCACCCAATCTATTTTACTGCCAGGTTTCCTGGGGAATGTACGGGTTTCTTGAGATAAGGAATAGAAACAAGAGTATGCCATTCAGGCACCTCGACCCTGCTCTGCCATTCAACAGGATCATGGATGATCAGTCATACCTCTCATCCACTCTCCTGCTCTTTCCCCGTAACTGCTGATCCTGCGACTGATGACGAATCTATCTCAGCCTGAAGTATGCACAAGGACTCCGCTCCCACAGCTCTTTATGGCAAAGACTTCCACAATCCTCTGAGAAAAGAAATTCCTCCTCGTCCCTTAACTCTGAAACCATGACCTCTGGTCCTAGGCTTTGGATTTAGGTATAAGTTTGATTGTCATGTGCACTCAAGTATGGGGTATAAATGTATACCTATAAGTGCAAAGTATCACCACACATAAAGTATCTAGGTACAAAATCTGTATTACAGAAGTAGAAAAGTAAAGAAATATGTTTTAAAAATTCAACACTATTGTCTTCTTAGTATAAAAATGGAAAATGAAGAAATAAACTTAAAAATTTAATCATTATGGTCCTTTCTTAAGCCGTGGGCCAATAGGACTCACTGGATGTGAGTTTGCTCGCTGAGCTGGAAGGTTCGTTTTCAGACGTTTCGTCACCATTCTAGGTAACATCATCAGTGAGCCTCCGACGAAGTGCTGGTGTTATGTCCCACTTTCTATTTATCTGGTTTGGTCATCTACAAAATACCTTGCAAGAACTGTGACAAACACTACATTGGACAAACCGGCAGAAAGCTAACCACCAGGATACATGAACATCAACTAGCCACAAAACGACATGACCCACTATCACTCGTATCCTTACATACAGATGAGGAAGGACACCACTTTGATTGGGACAACACATCCATCCTAGGACAAGCCAAACAGAGACATGCACGAGAATTCCTAGAAGCATGGCATTCCAACCGGAACTCCATCAACAAACATATTGATTTGGAGCCAATCTACCATCCCCTGAGAAAAAGAACAGGAAATGACATCACCAACACAGGAAATGACATCACCAACCCAAGGAAACCTAACCAGATAAATAGAAAGCGGGACATAACACCAGCGCTTCGTCGGAGGCTCACTGATGATGTTACCTAGAATGGTGACGAAACGTCTGAAAACGAACCTTCCAGCTCAGCGAGCAAACTCACATCCAGAACCTCAACCTGAGCTACAAATCTTCTCAATAGGACTCACTCTCTCCCATGCCGGGCATACTTTCCCGCACTGGGTTAAGACCTACCTGCGCTCACCAGCTGGCTTTGCCACCGACCACCGCTCCTGAGGTCCATGTGACACCCCAGGCCTCACCGCCACTCGCCACCAACTGCCATCTTCCACCACCAGCTGCTGCTGCTACCATGCGGGACGGCACTGTGCCCCAGCCCCTGCCACGCTCTGTGGCCGCATCAGCCACCTCCCTGCAGAGTCGCGCTCCTGCACTTGCTCCATTGGTGAAGCCGCAATGCCCCCAACAGTGACCGACAGCCTCGTGGCCGACTGGCAATGTCCCCCAGCTGTTTCCACAACCAAGCTCCAAAGACCAAAGAGCCAAAAGAAAGAAAGAGAAAAGTAGAAGGAAGGAGAAAGGAAAGAAAGAAAAGCAGTTAGCTTGGATGAGCTCTGGTGAGGAGACCTACTCCCCCGCCATCTTGGAAACTATGTGCTCATGCCCAGGTCAGAGCAGTGGGACAATGCCCTTTGACCATCCATATTTGAAGTATTAATGAATCTCCCACTCAGCACACCTCCATTATGCCCAACACACATCAGGCACCAACCAGGAGATGGAGCTTGCCCTAACTGTGGGAAGTAACCAAATGGATTGAACTTCCGCTGGCCATGAACATAAAAGGGTTTGAATGAGTGAGGTGAAGAGATAGCAAGGCACTTGGATGAGCAGCAGGCAGAACAGTTTCAGTTCTCGTGTGCACTGCCTGTTGTGGTGGTGAGACCTGCAGGCCACAAACCACTGAAATGCTTTTTTTATAGTTGTGTGATGCCCTGAAGCTGCTTTTTCTACATATCTTCCTGTAGAAATAAAACAGTGCCTTTACTGGATTCGTATTTCAAGTCCTGCCGTGGCTGTTTGAATTCAGTTGGTAATAATCAGGGACAAAAAAAGTCCAATGAATGGACAGGCCTTCAGCACAGTTATGTGACATAAGAACATAAGAACTAGAAGCAGGAACAGGCGTTCTGGCCCATCGAGCCTGCTTTGCCACTCTATAAGATCATGGCTGATCTTTTCATGGACTCAGCTCCACTTACCTGCCCACTCCGCATAGTCCTTAACTCTTTTACTGTTCAAAAATCTACCTTTGCCTTAAATACACTCAACGAGGAAACCTCAACCGCTTCGCTGGGCAGGGAATTCCACAGATTCACAACCCTTTGGGTGAAGAGGCTCCTCCTCAATTTAGTCCTAATTCTGTTCCTGCTAATTTTAAGGCTATGCCCCCTAGTTCTAGCTTCACTCACCAGTGGAAACAGCCTTCCTGATTCTATCTAATCTACTCCCTTCATCATTTCGTATGTTTCTATAAGATCCCCCCCTAAATTTCAATGAATATAATCCCAGTCTACTTAGTTTCTCCTCATAAGCCAACTCTCAATTCCAGAAACAACCTCGTGAACATCCTCTGTACCCCCTCCAGTGCCAGTACATTTTTTCTCAAGTAAAGAGAGCAAAGCTACACAGAGCACTTCACGTGTGTCCCCACCAGCACCCTATACATCTGTAATATAACCTCACCCCTTTATAACTCAATCCCTCTCACAATGAAGGACAAAATTCCACTCACCTGTTGCACCTGCAGACCAACTTTTTGTGATGCATGCTCAAGGACACCATTTAACTAATAGTCCACTTTGCTGTAATTCCTACCAAAATGAATGACCTCACATTTACCAATATTGTACTCCATCTGTCAGACCCTTGCCCACTCATTTAACCTATCTATATCTCTCTGCAGATGTTCAGTGTCCTTTGCACACTTTACTCTACCATTCATCTTACTGTGAACTTTGTCATACTACACGTGGTCCCCAACTCTAAACCATCAGTTAAATTGTAAACACTGAACCCTGAGGCACACCACTAACCACTGACCACCAACCAGAAAAAACACCCCTTATTCATACACGGCTTCTGATATTTAACTACCCACCTCACCTTTAGTGACTCTCTGTCCATGTGTAGTACAATCAGAGTAGTCATTCATAGGATTCTTGCACAGTATGGAAGCAGGCCATTTGGCCCATTGAATCCACACTGACCCTCTGAAGGGTTTCCCACCCAGACCCATTCCATCCCTGTGATCCTATATTTCCCTTGGCCAATCTGCCTAACCCACACATCTTTGGACTGTGAGAGGAAACCCACACAGACATGGGGAGAATGTGCAAACTCCACACAGACAGTTACCTGAGGGTGGAATTGAACCTGGGTCCCTCTGCTGTGAGGCAGCAGTGCTCACCACTGAGCTGCTGTGCTACCCCAGTTGGTTAAATGTGTCATGTACAGTGATAACAGTAAGTATTGAAACCAGACTATGTGTGTTTATATGTGTAATATTATCACCATCTAAATAGTCAATGATATAAATAAACTTCAAGATATCAGTCTCAATAGAACCTGACATGTTGTGTGAGCTAGCATATAAAAAAAACTAAAAGTACATCAGGCTTGAAATCAAAATAAGAGACAAGAATGGTCAACAAATCAGATATTGTCAGAAAGAAACCAGGAGTATCTTGCTGTGATCCTTCATCATGTAACTGTGCTTCTTTCTTTCTTTTAGGGATCAGACTCCTTTGTTATAATGACCAATTATATTGTGACCCCAAGGCAGTCCATGATGCACTGTACACAGGTGAGTTGCTGCTTGGTAGCTCAGGCAGAATGGCTCCATTCAGTAACGGTGATGGGTAACGTGCACAATGGAGCTAAGATGCTAACGTTAGGATACTTTCATCATCCTGTTTGAGCAACCCATGGCACACCTCAAGGCTAGGTTGGATTTGAACTAGGAACCTCTGTCCCAGATGTAGGGCCAGTGTCACTGCATCACAAGCACCCCTTAACCCACCCATTTTACACTATGAACTGTCCGTGTTAGCTCCCTGTGAAAATGGTGCCATCTCTAGGACAGGAATTCTATTGGTTGGCCTAGTTTGCCATATTTACAACAATGGAGCAGCTCAGACCAATGCCTCCAATTAGAATCAAGCCACCCTCTACATGCTCCCCTCTGTGACACTTCATTTGACTGATCAGAAAATATGTTGGATTCATATATTTTGAATGATTATGTTAAAACTTAATATGGATATTGCCCTCTTAAGGGTATCAAGAAATGAACCATAAACATATAAATGAGTTTTAGCCATTCGGGCAGCTGGTTTTATAGAGATCAGTCTAGCGACAACATTGGGAGTGTATCTGACATTCAGTTGAGATTCTGTTTGCTCGGTATGCTGTCTTGGGAGAATGCAGACTCCCTCAATCCTAGGCTATAGTCAGCCTCAATTTCATGTCTGGCTCATTGAAATGTGAGGACTATCCACTGAGCCAAGGCTCCCATTCAAGCTGGTATTCTTTAATGGTGTATGGAATGAGTGGGAATTATAATGGTGGAAAACTAATTCTGTTTCGTTATCTCATCGATAGCTTCAAAGCTCCGAAGAGTGTGAGTCTGACAGTGACTGCACGGCAGGAAAGTTTAGCCGGTATGGACAAGGTAAGTACATCCACCATCACTCTATAATTCAAGAACTGAAACTGAATTATTAAAATCGATAGACGAAAATATCATCCTCAAAATAACTTCACTATGAATCAGTGATTTCAGCAAATGGAGGGTAAGATTTTCCCAACTTCAACACAGTTCACAAGTACTTGTTTTAGTCACTTGTAAAGTGCTATTGTCACAGGTCTGAATGTATCGGGATAAGAGATTGGTGGAAACTCAAGGGAAATGAACAACAACAATTTGAAGTTATATAGCCTCTTGGACACATTGAAGTATCACAGAAAGCTAGGTCAGTTGGCCAAAATTTTCTTCAAAGAGGGAGGAGAAAAGTGAGGCAGAGATTTGAAAGGGTTCTGGGGGTGTAGAAGCAGGCCATTCAGCCCATACCACCCTGCTGAAGAGCATTCCATTCCAGTAACCTTGCATTTACCATGGCTAGCCCACCTAGCCTGCACATCTGGGACAATTTAGCAGGGCCAATGCACCCTAACATGCACATCTTTGGACTGTGGGAGGAAACCGGAGCAAACCCATGCAGACACAGGAAGAATGTGCAAACTCCACACAGGCAGTCACCCGAAGGTGGAATCGAACCCAGGTCCTTGGTGCTGTGAGAAGCAATGCTGACTGCCAGGCCACGGTGTTGCCCTAAGAATAGGGGAGCACAGAGTTCTTGGTGGGTTGTGGAATAGGAAGAGAATATAAAGGAGTGGATAAAGTGAGGCCATATAGGGATTTGAAATTAAGGATGAGAACTTTAAATTGGTGTTGTTCAACTAGGAACTGACATACAGCTGCTTACACTGAGCAAGTGGTCCAAATTTAAAAATGAGTTCCTTGGTTTTTTTTGCATGATCCCAGTTTATGATCAACAGGTTTGGCCATTTCCATTGTCTCGACCGACTTTCAGCCAATCATCTCCTGATGATTCGGGCAGATGATTCCTGGAGAAATTCAGGGCTAAAGTTCCCGGTGAATTTTGGGGTGGGGGGGGGGTAGGGATGTGGACAAGGCCTTGTCCTTCAAACCTGGCTGGAAAGCAGTAATTATCTGAAGCTTTTGTCTGAATGGTGGGTGATACTTGGGCAATTAATCAACAAGAAAGAGGCTCTCAGCCTCGGACCCATCAATACTGCATCTGATCACAAGGTGAGGAAAGTCACTGGGATACCACAGACACCCCCAGCCCCAAAATGAAGCCAATTGGCTGTTGGGTGATTCCATGTATTTTGTTCGCACCCCCTTATTGGAAGATCTGCTCCATTTGTTGAATATTCATAAGCAAAGAAAAAGTCCTTAATAATTGTCCTAATTGTGACTGAGAATTCAAACCCATGAGCCCAAAAATCGGATTTTATGATGCCCACGTTACTTGATCAAAATGCATGCTGTGTTTGGCGAGTACTTGAACCATTGTCTGAATCCTCAAAGTATCTGAAGAATTTTGGTGTAATGTTATAGTTTGACCATTTTACAGAACCCTATAATAGTTAAGGCTTATATTACAGAGACGCCTAACCTTTTGAGGACTGCTCTGCAGTAAGATGAAATCTACACTTCCAGGAGTGAACAGTAACCAGTTTTCATGGACAGAACTGTACAGTGAGGATTGAGGGAGAGGGCAATGTCACTGCAGCCCTGTAGACCCAGGCTCAGGTTCCATTACATCTGTGACCTAACTCATGACACACATGCTCTTTCAACACTTTCCAGCCAGCCAGGAAATTTCCAGCTCCGATAGGGCTAATATAGAAGTGGCCCATGCAGCTTTTTCCAAAGAACAGGTTCAAAAGTGCATTTTTTTGTTTTAGGTATGTTAGCTACAGTTGCCAATTTCAACTTCCCACTGACTACAGATTTACAGCACATTAATGCACACTACCAACCGACTGCAGTTTTTTTTAGAAGTAACAATCAACACAAGTTGCACCATTAATCTAACATTTAGCACCAGTTTTTTTAAAATTGATCTTTCAGTATCTGTTGCAATGGGTTTTGAATTCACATCTTGCAGAAGATTAACCTGAAAATCTGGATTACTAGTTGCATGATGTTACCACTAGGCTAACACCTTCCCTAGTGTAACGGGTAGAAATTTACTGCAAAGTCCCTGTATTTCCAATCGTCCTCCCCGTTTTCAGAGAGGTCCTCATTGAGACGCTGCCTCTCTGCACATGTCTGTTCGCTGCTCCACCTAGTGGTGGGGTGGCCCAGAAAAGCAGTTTTATTTGTGGCCAGTGTATGAAGACAGCCACTAATTTTGAACTGGGTTACAAGGAGAAACTTATTTCCTGTTGCGAAAAATCATCAAAGCAGCCAAACTGTTTCAGGACAATAAGAAAGAAGGCTTAAAAAACAAAAGCACTGCAGAAGCTGTAAATCAGGATCAAAAACAAAGTTGCTGGAAAAGCCCAGCGGGCCTGGCAGCATCGGTGAAGGAAAAAAACAGAGTTAATGTTTCAGGTCCAGAGACCCTTCCTCAGAAAAAAAGGAAGTTTAGCTCATCTTATTCTGGGTGAACATGGTTGGTAATCACATCATCAAGACTCAGAGTAATGTAGCAAGGCCCTGCCTGGGATCTTTGGAAAGGCTTGTACCACAGCTTGGCTGTGCACTGCTGTTTGATGGCTCAAAGACTGGGGCCTCTGATTACAGGACTCCATTTAGCTTAATTTAAGCAGCGCACATATTGCATCCCATTAACAGCTAAACAACTGGATGTTTGTTGCTGGAGGAGCACAGCAGGCCAGGCAGCCACAGAGGAGCAGGAAATTTGACTGTTTGGGCTGGGACCCTTCATCAGGATTCATGCAGCAATGAGTTCTGCAGAATCACCACCCTCTGGCTGAAGACATTTCTCCTCATCTCAGTTGTAAAGGGTTGTCCCTTCATACTGAGGCTGTGGCCCTCAGGCCCTAGCCTCTCCTACTAATGAAAATATCTTCTTCACATCTACCCTGTCCAGGCCTCAGTATTCTGAATTCCCTCTTCATCCTTCCAAGCTCTGAGTGCACACCTAGAATCCTTAACCCTTCCTTTTGTGACAAGCCCTTCATCCCCATGATTGTTCTTGTAAACATCATGTGGACCCCTCTAATGACAGCATATACTTACTTACAAATGTTGCTCAAACTACTGGCAATATTCCAAGTATGGTCTGACCAGAGCCTTATACAGCCTCAGTGATACATCAGGAACAAAAACAAAGTTGCTGGAAAAGATCAGCAGGTCTGGCAGCATCTGTGAAGGAAAAGAACAGAGTTCACATTTCAGGTCCAGTGACCCTTCCTGAACTGATGGTGGCTGGGAAAACGTCAATTTATATGCAGAAAATAGGGAGGTGGGTGGGGCAGGGAGTAAACGATAGGATAGAGCCCAAAGAGAGAGAAAGACAGTTGGACAGACAAAGGAGTTGCTAACAACCAGGCTGGGAGGGTGAACAGTTGTTAATGGGGACTGTTAGTGACTAACACCTCGGGGTGTGTAATGGCAGGCTGTGTGGTAACAAGGCCTGGTGTGTAGGGTGGGGGACTGGGACATGGGAGAGTTTAGGCCCTAAAATTATTGAACTCAATATTGAGTCTGGGGGTCTGTTGGGCCCCCAAGCAGAAAATGAGGTGTTGTTCCTCCAGTTTTCATTGGGCTTTGCTGGAACACTGTTGCAAGCCAGGGACAGAGATGTTGGCCAGGGAGCAGGGTGGTGCATTGAAGTAGCAGGCAACAGGTAGTTCAGGGTCTTTTTTGCGAGGAGAACTTAGATGTTCTACAAATCGGTCGCCAAGTCTACGCTTCGTTTCCCCAATGTGGAGGAGACCACATTGTGAGCAGGGAATGTAGTACACTAGATTCTAAGAAGTGTTGGTTGAATGTTTGGGCCCTTGGATAGTGAGGAGGGAGGAGGTAAATGGGCAGGTGTTCTGCCTTCGTCGGTTACAGGGGAAGGTGCCATAGGGCTGTGAGGAGGTGTTGGGGATGAAGGAAGTGTGGACCAGGGTGTCCCAAAGGGGACGGTCCCTGCGGGAGACAGACAAGGGTGGGAAGAAGAATATGTGTCTGCTGGTGGCATCACGCTGGAGATGGTGAAAATGGCATCTGATGATCTTCTGGATGTGGATGCTGGTGGTATGGTAGGTAAGGACAAGAGGAACTCTATCGCTGTTGCAGGGGACAAGAGAAGGGGTGAGGGCAGAAGTGCCAGAGATGGATCAGACCTAATTGAGGGCGCTGATGACAACGGAGCTGGGGAATCCTTGGTTAAGGGAGAAAGTGGACATTCTGGAGGTTCCCTTGTCAAAGTTGGCCTCATCGGAACACATGTGATGGAGGAACTGAGAGAATGGGATGGATATTTACAGAAAGTGAGGTGTGAAGATGTATTGTCCAGGTAGCTGTGGGAGTCGGTGGGTTTGTAATGGATATTAGTGGCCAGTCTATCCCCAGAAATGGAAACAGAAATGTCAAAAGAAGGGAAGGGAGGAGTCAGATAGACCAGGTGAAAGTGAGGGCAGGGTGGAAATCGGAGGCAAAATTGATGAAGTTCTCCACTTCCAGATGAGAGACGGAAGCAGCATCAACAATATCATCGATGTATTGGAGAAAGAGTTGTGGGTGGTGGCCGGAATAGGACTGGAACAAGGAATGGATGGGATCACTCGTTCCTGATTGGCTGGAGCACCTGTACCTTATTTAACCCTCTTTTAGCAGTTGAATGTTCCAAATTTAAAAATAGTTAATGACAAAACTTTACTTTTAAAAAAGATAAATAGTTCATCAGAGATAATGGGAACTGTAGATGCTGGAGAATCCAAGATAACAAAGTGTGAAGCTGGATGAACACAGCAGGCCAAGCAGCATCTTAGGAGCACAAAAGCTGATGTAGGTGGGGAGGTAGGGAGGGGATAGGTCAGTCTGGGGAGGACGGACAGGTCAAGGAGCCGAGATGAGGTTAGAAGGTAGGAAATGGAAGTGAGGCTTGAGGTGGTAGGAGGGGATAGGTGAGAGGAAGAACAGGTTAGGGAGGCGGGGACGAGTTGGGCTGGTCACACAACCACTGCTGAAAGTTACAGTGTAAAAATGATGCAGTTATTAACTAAAATGCAGATATAAGCAGTTAGTCATCAAGATAAAGGGACAGTTTGTACCTTTTTCTGAAATGCCATGGAATTATGCTATTGCAATGGCTTTTCTAATCAAACAGTCAGAGATAGTGTCCACAGGTGCCCTGAGTATAACAGGTTCTGAGGAAACATTAAGCTCCTAATTGCACTTTTATAGGTCTGCATTTGTCCTTGTGACCTTTTTCGGCCTGTTTCATTATGACAGATCTCTACTGGTTGGTCTTCCTCCATCTCACGACTCAGGACATTCTGTTACTAATGGTATCTGACATTTGAAGTGTAGTCATCCACATTATGTTCAGAAATGGTCTTGTGGTAATATCACTGAACCTGCCATTCAAATGTAATCCAGAAGATGGTGGTGAGCTGCCTTCTTGAGCCACAGCAGACCATGTGGTATAGCTACTCCCAGAATGCTTTTAGGATGGGTGCTTTTTCAGGATTTTGACCCAGCAACACTGAAGGACCGTTGATATATTTCCAAGGCAGGATGGTGATTGGCCTGGAGGAAGGCTTGCAGATGGCGTTGTTCCTATGTATCTACAACCTTTCTTTGAGATGTCAGTGGTTTTAAGTATGGAAGCTGCTGTCCAAGTGACCTCAATGTGTTGATAGAATCAGGAATATAATCCTAATCTAACTGATGGTGACCATTGTAAATATCACTGAATATTCTGTTTCACTAATGACCTTTGGAGATGGAAATCTGCCATCGTTACCCAGATGGATCTACATGGACTCCACAGGACGGCATTTATACAGTTAATGGTAGGGCCCTGGGGAGTGTGGTTGAAGAGTGAGGCCCAGGGGTGAAGGTGTATCGTTCCTTGAAAGTGGTGTCACAGGTAGACAGGATGGCTAAGAAAGCATTTGGCACACTTGCCTTCATTAATCAGAGCATTTGAGCATGGGAGTTGGGATGTCATGTTACAGCTGTATGAGATATTGATGGGGGCATATTTGGAGTACTGCGTACAATTCAGGTCGTCCTGCTATAGGAAGGATGCTATTAAACTGTAAAAGGTGCAAAAGATTTATAAGGATGTTACAGCGATTGGAGGGTTTGAGTTATAAGGGGAGGCTGATAGGCTGGGACTTCTTTCATATTAGACTAAGGGGTGATCTTATCAAGGATTACAAATGCATGAGGGGCATGGATAGGATGAATAGCCAAGACCTATTCCCCAGGGTACGGGAGTCCAAAACTCGAGGGCATAGGTTTAAGGTGAGAGAGGAAGGATTTAAAAGGGACGACTTTTTCATGCAGAAGGTGGTGTGTGTATGGAACGAGCTGCCAGAGGAAGTGGTCAAGGTGGATGGAATTACAACGCTTAAAAGACAATTGTACAGGTACACGGTTAGGAAGGGTTTGGAGGGATATGGGCTAAATGCAGGCAGATGGGTCTGGGGCAGTTAAGGAAACCTGGTCAGCATGTCTGAATTGGGCCGAAGGGCCTGCATCCTCTGTCGGATTCTGTGCTCTACAAGATCCTAAACGAGTATTCCTGGTCAGTACTTACTGTGCAGAAGGACATGGAAGCCAGGGAACTTGGGAAAATAGTTCACGTGACAAAAGGGGAGGTGCTGGAGGTCTCAGAACATAAAAGGTGACCTGAGCAATTGTATCCCGGAACATTGTGGGAAGAAATTGCTGTGGCCCTAGCAAAGACATTTGTATCATCAACGGGCACAGGCAAGGTGCCACAAGGCAGGAAAACGATTAATGCTGTCCCATTGGTAAGGCCATATTTGGAGTACTGCTTCTAATTCTGGTCGCCCTGCTATAGGCAGGATATTATTAAACTGGAAAGGGTCCCTGAAAAAGATTTACAAGGTTGTTGTCAAATCTGCAAGGTCTGAGTTATAAAGAGAGACTTCATCGGTTGGGAATTTTCTGCCCGGAGTGTTGGAGGCCGAAGTGTGACCTTACAGAGGTTTATAAATCGTGAGAGGCATAGATGAGGCGAATAGCCCAGGTCTTTACCCCAGGATAGGGAGTCCTAAACCAGAGGGCATGGGTTTAAGGTGAGAGAGGGTAAAGATTTAAAAGGGACCTGAGGGGTAACCTTTTCACACAGAGGGTGGTGCATGTATGGAACGAGCGGTCAGAGGAAGTGGTAGTGCCAGGTACATTTACAACATTTAAGAGACATTTGGAAATGAACAGGTAATATTTAGATAGGTATGAGCCAGACATAGGCAAAGGAGAATTGCTCAGGTCGGAAAACCTGGTTGGCATGGACGGGTTGGGCCAAAGGGCCTGTTTCCTGCATGATTCTGACTTTATGAGAGAATTTTAAAAATTGCTGAGACGTAAGGGGGAATAGTTACATGGAGGACAGTAGGGATGTAGTGTAAATTCTTTGACTGAACTTGTTGGAATTTTTGATCTCACCAGGCATAATGAGCGGGAAATGCCGGAACAACACTGCAGGAAGCAAGACGTGTGAAATCTTTGGATGGTGCCCAGTCGAAGATGACAGCGTCGTTTCAAAGTAAGGATTCTTATCTGACTCCCGGCCTGGCAACTTTTGTGTTGTTCATGAGAGAGACCGATTCTCATGGTCTCTCCGTCAAATCCAGTTCCTTCCTGTTTGCTGAATGCCAAAGACATTTCATACAAAGAGACCATACAGCACAAAATGCAAAAAGCTCTTGATCCAGTGCTCAGAGAGTTCAGACCCTCACTCCCTCCCTCCATCACTGACAGACAGCAACGTCAGTGTGTATCATTTACACTGCACTGCATCAACTCAGCAAGGCTCCTGAGACAACATTTTACAAGCCTGTGACCTCCTCCATTGGAAGGACAAAGGCAGTTGATACTTGGGAACACCACCACATGCAATCTCCTCCCCAGACTTGGAAATATATGACTATTCCCTTTGTGACACTGAGTCAAAATCTTGGAACTCCCTCTCTCACTGCGTTGTGGGTCCTACACACCAAGGACTGCATTGATTCAAGAAGGCAGCTCACTACCACCTTCACCAGGGCAATTACGGGTGGGTTACAAATGTTGGTCTGTGGCCAGCAATGCGCACATTCCACAAAGAGTACTAAAGTGATTTAAATAAGCAGTGTGCATGCAGAATAGGAACAAAAACAAAGTTGCTGGAATGGCTCAGCAGGTTTGGCAGTATCTGTGGAGGAGAAAACGGAGTTAACGTTTTGGGTCCGGAGACCCTTCCTCAGAACTCAGGCACATCTTTTGCTTGGGATTGGCATGGGCCTGAGGCCCTGTGGGTGGTTTTCAGATATCCACCTAGCACTCCCTAGGCATTGCTATCTCTGCTCCACTTGACCTCCAAGCAAGCAAAGAAATAATTTGCCCAATCTTCGTGAATTCAGGTCAGAATGTGGCTACATGTTTGTGAAGATCAATCTGACAAACTAGGTTCTGCTGCAACGAGAGGTTTACCAGCCAGGAAGGTGGGAGCACTCAGCCAAATGGGGTGCCCCCTCCTCGTAGGCTATTCTATAATAACATGGAACAGAAGGAAGCTGTTTGACCCATCATATGTCTACTGGCTCTTTGGGAAGAGTTCCCAATGCATACTGTGCCCATTGTTCTCTCCTTACCAATCCAGTCTCCAATCGATGCAATTTCTCCTGATCTCCTGCCTCTCAAGCATTCCCAATGTTAAGTGTTCCACCATCGGTGGCTCTACCCTCAGTTCCTCCTGCTCTAAGTTTAGATTTTCCCCTCCAAACCTTTCTGCGTGTTTTCTTTTGTTCATTGATGGCATGAGGGTGTTGTTGGCCAGACTGGCATTCATTGCCCATCCCTAATTGCCCAGAGGGGGGCAGGTAAAAGTCAACCACTTTGCTGTGGATCTGGAGTTACATATAGGTCAAACCAGGTAAGGATGGAGGTTTCCTTTCCAACAATTGGCAATAGGGTCATGGCCATCATTAGACTCTTAACTCCAGACTTTCTTTTTATTGAATTCAATTCCACCACCTGCTGTGGCAGAATTTGAACCCAGCCTGTAGCACATTATGGGGGTCTCTGGATTAACAGCCCAGTGATAACACCACCAAGCCATCATCTCCCCCACTTCTCATATGGCGCAGACCTAATGGTCTTCCCTTCTACCACTTGCACAAGTAGGAAAGATCTCCACACAATTTGTATTCCTTTGTGGTAAGTTATTTCAGCAGTGATTTGAGAACATAGGTGCGGGGAGTTGGAAGAGTAAGCCAATACTGTGGATTGGGCAGGGTCAATACTGCTGGTGTTGAAAATCTCTCCATTTCTGAAAACTGCAAGCCCCCAGCTGTGGTATCACTCATTTTACACATAACCCAAGGTCAAAATGACCTCACTATGATGCTTGTCAGTTTATCCAAGGCAGTTTGACGGCTATAGTAATACGGGTGTCTTCTCTTGTCCACTCCTTAGTCCACCATTGTTGATGGCTGCCGAAAACTTTACAATTTTTATCAAGAATGCAATCACATTTACAGCCTTTGGTGTTTCCAGGTACGTTTGGGAACGCAATTTTTTTTTAAACTGATTTTTTGTTATAAAAAGTAGTGCGTTTTCTCTTTAACTTCATTAAAAAGCTGTATTTTCCAGGCGGAATATAGTGGAATCAGTAACCAAAGCAACTCTGAAAAATTGCACCTACCATAAGGTCCGTGACCCTCTCTGCCCAGTGTTCCGTTTGGGATACATTGTTGAAGAGCTTAAAGAGAATTTCACTGCCTTGGCGTATAAGGTAAGTGTAAACTTGTACCAGGAGCATTGGCCTCCGAATAATCAATGGCAATGCAACGAGCAGAAAGCAACAGTAGCTGGCTTAATTTATCATAACATGCGCTGAAGCATTAAAGGATGATAGAGACACATTCTGTATTGCTATATCCTGGAACTCACGCCCTGACAGCAGTAACTGGAGTGATATAGCAAGGCAGCTCAGCATCAGAATCACAGAATCATTACAATGCAAGAGGTGGCAGTTCGGCCTGTTGTGCTGGCATAATGACTCAGTGCTGAGATATGGCCTTTTCTCCATAACCCCGAATATCATTTCTACTTAACTGATCATCCAATGCCCTCTTGAATGCTTCAGACGAACCTGCCTCCACCATGCCTCAAGGCCTGAACTACGCGTGGTGTGGAGAAGATTTTCCTCACCTCTCATTTGCTTCTTTTGCATTTTATCTTGTAACTGTGTGTTTTTGTTCTTGACCCCCTTATGAGAGGGTGCAGTTACTCCCCATCTGCCCTGTCTCTCAAGGTGTTGCAAATTTCAGTCAAATCTCAAGGCCAGCTTGGGATGTGTAGTAAACACTGGTCAAGCTAGTGATGTCTGTAATTGTGAAATAATGGTTTTAAAAGGTCTGATGGTGTGGCTCTGGTCACAGTGTGCGTTTTCTGTTGAAGGGTGGTATGATCGGGATTGTGATAGATTGGAACTGTGACCTGGATTGGTCGGAGAAGCACTGTAAACCCAAATATAGCTTCCATCAACTCTATGGGGGCATAGGCAAGGAGCAGGTGTCAGCAGGATTTAATTTCAGGTAAGAAACTCACAGCTGGACTTGGAAGTTGACAGCACTCGTGTTTCGTTAAAAAAATGCAGCATGCCGTTTGATAAAACCATCTGTCGGTGTAACGACGTTATGTCAGATTGTGTCTTTGTGATTCTGCATAACTGGGTCAATCTCAGAAGTGAAAAAAAAACTGCAAGGAGAGCCTGGAGTGGCAGGGGGAAGGCTGGGGGGAGGGGGTAAGGGTGGGGATGGTGGAGGAGGGTGATCAAATCTCCCTGGATCTCTGGCAGGATTCCTCTTTGCTCCTCGCTGTTGTCAGAAGATTACAGCCCAGTTTGTTTTGGACTGCATCTCTCCCATTAAAGGGCTGCTGTTTGGAGTTGCCTTAACACCTTTACAAGTGTGCTATTCCACAGTGCATCCTCAGGGAATTGTCAGCGACTGAATCTACATCAGCACTATACGTCCTCTTCGACAAGAGCACTTTTGTAATTATAAATCTAGCCCATAATTAGGTAGCCCAGGATCATGATCCATTGTTATGGCAGTGGTCAGGGATAGGTGAGTATGAGACTGCAGCTGAGCAAGATAAAAGAACCCAAAGGACAGGAACCTCAGTCTTCGTGACCATCGGTCTAGGCCCGAAACGTCAGCTTTTGTGTGCCGAAGATGCTGCTTGGCCTGCTGTGTTCATCCAGCTTCACACTTTGTTATCTCGGATTCTCCAGCATCTGCTGTTCCCGTTATCTCTGGTTTGATGTTTTTTCAGTTTGTCTGGATGACAGTGAAGACTAAAGGATGGAGGAGTTAACTTAACCATGGAATTAAAACCTGAAAGAACTGCGGATGCTGTAAATCAGGAAAAAAAAACAGAAGTTGCTGGAAAAGCTCAGCAAGTCTGGCAGCATCTGTGAAGAGAAAATCAGCGTTAACATTTCTGAGGGAGGATCACCTTCTTCAGCTCTGATTTTTCTTCGCAGACACTGTCAAACCTACTGAACTTCCTTCTGTTAATGTTAACCATGGGATTGTTATACAGGAAGCAGTTTAAGTGGACAAGGGGGATGAAAGGGAATATAGTGACTCTGTGCACGCAGCGTACTGAGGGAGATTGACCACGTTCACTGCAACAAGAGAGTGAGAGTTCAGATGGCTGTGCTGCCTGCCTGATAGCAGAGTTTACAAAATCTGCTGAGGGCTGCAGAGAATGGGAGGGGGAGGATCCAGTTATAATGGTTCATTCCAAAGACAAGAGAAGGAATGTACATCGCCAGTACGAGAGGGTGACACCAAATTGAAAAGCAGACCTCAAAGTTAATAATGACTGCATGGTTAACTAAACCGTGTGAAAATGGACATAGGACAAATCTGATTAGAGGAATGAATGTGCTGCACTGATGTAGGAGGGGTTTATAGAACACTGGCCTCACTAGGGAAAGTGAAATTTGTACTATTGCAACAATCTATTCCTAAACTTTGCTGGTGTCAGCATTCTCGCGACCCACTGCATAACATGGAAAGGAGTTGGATTTACATTAAATAGTGTGGCAGATGAACTGAACAGGTATTTTGAACTGGCCTTCAAGTAACATGTCAGAATTGGTGTAAATCATGCAATGGAACTGGACTCACCACATAAATACCACAGTGGCTACAAGAGCAGGTCAGAGGCTGGAAATCCTGAAGCAGGTAACTCACCTCCTGACTCCCCGAAGACTGTCCACTATCTACAAGGCACAAGTCAGGAGTGTGATGGAATACTCCCCACTCGCCTGGATGCGTGCAGTTTCACCAGCACTCAAAACCTTTGATACCATTCAGGATAAGTCAACCTGCTTGATTGGCACTACATCTACAAGCATCCACTCCCTCCAACACCAATGGTCATTAGCATCAGTATGTAATATCGACAAGGTGCGCTGCAGAAACTCACCAAACCTCCTTAGACAGTACCTCCCAAGCCCACAAACACTTCCATCTGGAACAACAAGGGCAGCAGATACATGGGAACACCAACGCCTGCAATTTCTCCTCCACGCACCATCCTGACTTGGAAATATTTCGCTGTTCCTTCACTGTCATTGGGTCAAAATCCTGGAAGTCCCTCCCTTACAGCGGCCTACCCATTGCACGTGGACTGCAGTGGTTCAAGAAGGCAGTTCACCATCAGCACCTTTGTAACTAGAGACAGTCAAAAAATGCTGGCCTAGCCAATGACGCCCATGTCCCACAAATGAATGAAATAAAATAAAATAAGGTTCAGAATTACAGTAGAAAAGGTCAGCGAACAATCAGAGTAAGAAAACCAACTGGTGGAGTGTGGGTTCAATAGCTGAAGAGCCGAACTGGGCCACATATGCTGGAGGACAAAGGTTAGAGGCAAAAACTGTAGCTGAACAATGGACTAGAAAAATTCAGGCATGGCCAAAAAATATTCCCTCAAAAAACAAAGGATCCCTGGACAATAAGAACATAGAACATAGAACATAGAACAGTACAGCACAGAACAGGCCCTTCAGCCCACAATGTTGTGCCGACCATTGATCCTCATGTGTGCACCCTCAAATTTCTGTGACCATATGCATGTCCAGCAGTCTCTTAAATGACCCCAATGACCTTGCTTCCACAACTGCTGCTGGCAACGCATTCCATGCTCTCACAACTCTCTGCGTAAAGAACTCGCCTCTGACATCCCCTCTATACTTTCCACCAACCAGCTTAAAACTATGGCCCCTCGTGCTAGCCATTTCTGCCCTGGGAAATAGTCTCTGGCTATCAACTCTATCTATGCCTCTCATTATCTTGTATACCTCAATTAGGTCCCCTCTCCTCCTCCTTTTCTCCAATGAAAAGAGACCGAGCTCAGTCAACCTCTCTTCATAAGATAAGCCCTCCAGTCCAGGCAGCATCCTGGTAAACCTCCTCTGAACCCTCTCCAAAGCATCCACATCTTTCCTATAATAGGGCGCCCAGAACTGGACGCAGTATTCCAAGTGCGGTCTAACCAAAGTTTTATAGAGCTGCAACAAGATCTCACGACTCTTAAACTCAATCCCCCTGTTAATGAAAGCCAAAACACCATATGCTTTCTTAACAACCCTGTCCACTTGGGTGGCCATTTTAAGGGATCTATGTATCTGCACACCAAAAAAGGAGATACAAATTAAGATAAAGAAGACAAATTATGGTTCTGGTAGATAACTGGTAGAAAGCAGTGGTGGGAATCCAGCTGAATACAAAGGTTCAGAGAACAGCTGGAAAGCATGTCAGAGAAGCAAAGATAGATGATGGCAAAAGACCAGTAGCCAAGAGAAAGGAGAATTCTGGAATCTTCTATTGAATCATCAGCAGGAAAGGGTGTCAAAAGGAGGAGTAGGCCTGATGAGAGACGAAAAGGGGGCGAAGAATGAAGAGGTATTGTTGATGTATGAAATGAATACTTGCTTCTGTCCTTACCTACAAGGGATGGCTACCTTAACGAAGGTGGGAATTCAGCCATGAGAAGAGTTCTAAACTGATTAGGAGGAACTGTTGGATAAACTCTTGGTACTTAAAGTCGAAGGAAGTGAAAGGAGGAGGAGGTAGATTTTTTAATGAGTAATAGGTTGACGGGTCATGGAGAGTGGGCAGGAAGGAGGAGCCAAGGCTGAGATAAGAATGAGCCATGAAGGTATCAAATGTTGGAGCAGGCTCGAGGGGCTGAATTGCCCCTCCATGCTCTTAGTCCTTATATTCTTATGTTCATCATGCTCTGTCTGATCATCGCATTGGATCCCATGGCATGATTTCAAGGAAGAACAGGTAGCCCTCTCCCTGTGCCCTGGGCAATATTCCTCAAATTACATAAAAACCAGGTTATCAATACATCATCACTTGGCTGTTGCTAGGAATTGTTGTACTCAATTAGCCGCTGTTTTTCTTACATTACTTCACTCACTTCTAGAACATAGAACAGCTTCTAAATTACCTCATTGGCTTAAAGTGGGTTGCGAGGGCTGACAATATGATGGGTGGTATTGAAATGCAAGTCTTCCTTTGTCTCCAGGTTCACTAATGTTGCCAAAATTTCTTTTTCATAGATATGCCAAATACTACAAGGAAAATGGTGTGGAAATGAGAGACCTTTACAAAGTGTATGGAATTCGATTAGATATCATGGTTCATGGGAAGGTAAGGCTCTCTTATTTTTGGGTGATATTATTAAGTGAAGGGAATGGAATTTACATCAGACACTACCTTAGGATAGCCCAAGGTAATATTTCAGAGGTAATAACTTTTTCTAAATTATCCTAGTGATGCTTCTCCCTTCCCAAAGTCTCTGTGAATTTTCCATTTTTCCCCTCAATGAGCAGGTTAGTGGTGAGTTTTCAGATGGGTCTGTTTTACTGGTGGTACTCTAAGAGTCATTTCCATCGAAAATCTGGTCCCAGAAACAACACAGTGTGGTGTAATCAAAGCAACCACTTTGAATCTACAGTTTCCATTTGAGACAATCATTTGTTTTAGCTTCATTATGCAGTATTTGGCAAATTGAAGAAAAAATCCCTGATTTTGAGTCCATACTTGTGTTCTATATTCCCTTGCATTCGGTATCACCAACCAATTCTACAGGTCAATCATCAATTTCTAACAAACGAGGGCCAACTTTAATGGGAAATCAAAGTAGGCCTGGAACCAAATAGACAAATCTTGCTGCGTTAACTCAGATGACCACATTCTATAATGTGTTCACTCTATTGGGTTGGTGCTCAGACTATAAATATTTAACATTCAGCAGGCTAACAGGGTGTTAATTGAGAGTCACAAACTGTACGCTCTTCCATTAGACTAAATGCATGAAGGTAATTGTCCCACATACCTCCCGAGATAAATTGATTTCTGAAACAGGCTCTTCACTTGCGTGGAAACTGTGCTAACAATGAATCAGTCGTTTAGCTCCAACTGTCTTCTGCTGTCAACATGACCGCCAAGTTTTCACTGCAAGGGCCAGAGAAATCCCATTAGCCACATTGCTGTCACATGTCAGTGCAACAGCTTCGCTCAAGGCACTGTCTGATCCACTAACCATGGCTAATCTAATAATCCTCAACTCCACTTCCTGCCTTTTGACCCCATAACCCTTGATTTCCGTACTGGTTAAAAATCTGTCTCTCCACTCTTGAATATACTTAAAAACCAGCCTCCGCAGGTCTGTGCAGTAAAGAATTCTGCAAATTCACTGTCCTCTGAAAAAAAATCCTTCCTCACTTCTGTCTTTAATGTGTCACCCCTTATTTTCCTAAGAACTTGTACTGAAGAATCTGTACCTGCGTACCTCATACCTATTCTGGCAGCCTAAGCGGCAACTTGTAAACTTTTCTCTGTACTCATTGTCGAGGAAGATCTGCCTACTGAGTCAGTATGGGTGGAAATTAGGAACAGCAAGGGAGTAGTCACCTCGTTAGGGGTTTACTACAGGCCCCCCAATAGCAGCAGGGAGATTGAAGAAAGCATAAATCGGCAGATTTTGGAAAAGTGCGGATGTAGTAGGGTTGTTGTAATGGGTGACTTTAACTTTCCCAATATTGATTGGAACCTCCTTCGAGCAGAAGATGTGAATGGAGCTGTTTTTGTAAGGTGTGTTCAGGAGGGTTTCCTAACTCAGTACGTTGACAGGCCGGCGAGGGGAGATGCCATTCTAGACTTGGTGCTCGGAATCGAGCCGGGGCAGGTATCAGATCTTGTGGTGGGAGAGCATTTTGGTGATAGTGACCATAACTGCCTCACATTCTACATAGCTATGGAGAAGGAGAGGATTAGGCAAAATGGGAGGATATTTAATTGGGGAAGAGGAAACTATGACGCGATTAGACATGAGTTAGGAAGCATGGACTGGGAGAAATTGTTCCATGGTAAGGGCACTATAGACATGTGGAGACTGTTTAAGGAACAGTTGTTACGAGTGATGAGTAAATATGTCCCACTGAGACAGGCAAGAAGGGGTAAGATAAGGGAACCTTGGATGACGAGAGCAGTGGAGCTTCTTGTGAAAGGGAAGAAGGTAGCTTACATAAGGTGGAGGAAGCTAGGGTCAAGTTCAGCTAGAGAGGATTACACACAGGCAAGGAAGGAGCTCAAAAATGGTCTGAGGAGAGCCAGGAGGGGGCATGAGAAAGGCTTGGCAGAACGAATTAGGGAGAACACAAAGGCATTTTACACTTATGTGAGGAATAAGAGAATGGTTAAAGAAAGAGTAGGGCCGATCAGGGATAGCATAGGGAACTTGTGTGTGGAGTCTGAGGAGGTAGGGGAAGCCCTAAATGAGTTTTTTGCTTCTGTCTTTACGAAAGAAACAAACTTTGTAGTGAATGAAACCTTTGAAGAGCAGGTGTGCATGCTGGAATGGATAGAGATAGAGGAAGCTGATGTGCTGAAAATTTTGTCAAACATTAAGATTGACAAGTCGCCAGGCCCAGACCAGATTTGTCCTCGGCTGCTTTGGGAAGCGAGAAATGCAATGGCTTCGCCACTTGCGAGGATCTTTGCATCCTCGCTCTCCACTGGAGTCGTACCTGAGGACTGGAGAGAGGCAAATGTAATTCCTCTCTTCAAGAAAGGAAAAAGGGAAATCCCCAGCAATTACAGACCAGTAGGTCTCACGTCTGTCGTCTGCAAGGTGTTAGAAAGGATTCTGAGGGATAGGATTTATGACCATCTGGAAGAGCATGGCTTGATCAAATGCAGTCAACACGGCTTTGTGAGGGGCAGGTCATGCCTCACAAACCTTATCGAGTTCTTTGAGGATGTGACTAGAAAAGTTGATGAGGGTCGAGCTGTGGATGTGGTGTATATGGACTTCAGTAAGGCATTTGATAAGGTTCCCCATGGTAGGCTCATTCAGAAGGTCAGGAGGAATGGGATACAGGGGAACTTAGCTGTCTGGATACAGAATTGGCTGGCCAACAGAAGACAGCGAGTGGTAGTAGAAGGAAAATATTCTGCCTGGAAGTCAGTGGTGAGTGGTGTTCCACAGGGCTCTGTCCTTGGGCCTCTACTGTTTGTAATTTTTATTAATGACTTGGATGAGGGGATTGAAGGATGGGTCAGCAAGTTTGCAGACGACGCAAAGGTTGGAGTGTCGTTGACAGTATAGAGGGCTGTTGTAGGCTGCAGCTGGACATTGACAGGATGCAGAGATGGGCTGAGAGGTGGCAGATGGAGTTCAACCTGGATAAATGCGAGGTGATGCATTTTGGAAGGTCAAATTTGAAAGCTGAGTACAGGATTAAGGATAGGATTCTTGGCAGTGTGGAGGAACAGAGGGATCTTGGTGTGCAGATACATAGATCCCTTAAAATGGCCACCCAAGTGGACAGGGTTGTTAAGAAAGCATATGGTGTTTTGGCTTTCATTAAAGGGGGATTGAGTTTAAGAGTCGTGAGATCTTGTTGCAGCTCTATAAAACTTTGCTTAGACCGCACTTGGAATACTACATCCAGTTCTGGTCGCCCTATTATAGGAAAGATGTGGATGCTTTGGAGAGGGTTCAGAGGAGGTTTACCAGGATGCTACCTGGACTGGAGGGCTTATCTTATGAAGAGAGGTTGACTGAGCTCGGACTTTTTTCATTGGAGAAAAGGAGGAGGAGAGGGGACCTAATTGAGGTATACAAGATAATGAGAGGCATAGATAGAGTTGATAGCCAGAGACTATTTCCCAGGGCAGAAATGGCTAACACGAGGGGTCATAGTTTTAAGCTGGTTGGAGGAAAGTATAGAGGGGATGTCAGAGGCGGGTTCTTTACACAGAGAGTTGTGAGAGCATGGAATGCATTGCCAGCAGCAGTTGTGGAAGCAAGGTCATTGGGGTCATTTAAGAGACTGCTGGACATGCATATGGTCACAGAAATTTGAGGGTGCACACATGAGGATCAATGGTCGGCACAACATTGTGGGCTGAAGGGCCTGTTCTGTGCTGTACAGTTCTATGTTCTATGTTCTAATATTAAAACTAATTCAATTCAATTATTCTGAGATTCTGCCCTCTGCACCTCTTCCACACAAGGGGGAATCAAACTTTCTGCATCTGTCAGGTCCCTAAGAACCTTATACATTTCAATAAGATCACCTCTCATTCTTCTAAACTCCAAAGAGTACAGGCCCTATCTGCTCAACCTGTCCTTAGACAGGCTGCTCATACCTGCGATTAGCCCAGTAAGCCTTCTCTGAACTGACTGTCAGCCCAATATATCTTTACACAGATATTAGACCCAAGACTGTTCAAGTGTTCCAGCTGCAGTATACCTTGTAAAGCTTTAGCAAAACTTGCTTACTTTTATATTCCATTTACTTTGAAATAAAAGCCTACATTCCATTTTTTTTTTCTCTATTATCCACTGAGCCTGAATGCTAGATTTTTGTGATTCATAGGCAAGCATCTCCAAATTTTTCTGTTCTGTAGCTTTCTGTAGTCTTTCCCCATTTCAATAATATTCAGTTCCTCTATTCTTCCTGCTAAATTATATGACTTCACATTCCCCCAAATTATATTCCATCTGCTAAGTTCTTGCCCATTCACTTATCCTGTCCATATCGTCTGCAGACTCTTTGTGTCATCCATAAACTTAGCAATCTTAGATTCACTTTCCTCAACCAAATCATTAATGTATATCGCAACAAACCCAGTACTGATCCCTGCGGCACTCCACTAGTTACAAGTTGCCATTCTAAAATTGTGCCCCTTATCCCAACTGTCTGACAGTTAGTTATCCAATACCTATCCATGCTGATGAACTACCTCCTACCATGGTTCCAATACAGTAGCCTAATGTGTGGCACATTATTGAATGTCTGCTGGAAGTCTAAATATATTTTATCCACAGCTTCCCTTTTATCTATCCTGTGGTTACATCCTCAAAGAATTCCAGTAAATTTGTCAGGCTAGATTTCCCTGTCATGAAGCTATTTGACTATGTTTGATCATATTATGTATTTCTAAATGTGCTGCTATTTCATCCTTTATAACAGACTGTTAACATTTTTGCAATAACAAATAAGCTAACTGGCCTAAACAATGGCTTACCAGACTGATTTCTGGGATGACAGGACTGACATATGAAGAGAGTTTGGAATGGTTAGAATTATATTCACTGGACTTTTGAAGAATGAGGGGGATCTCACGGAAATCTACCAAATTCTAACATTATTGCACAAAGTAAATGCAGGAAGGACGTTCCCAATGACGAGGGGATCCTGAACCAAGGGTCACAGTCTAAGGATACGGAGTAAGTCATTTGGGACTGAGATGAGGAGAAGTCCTTCACCCGGAGTGTGGGAAGCCTGAGGGATTCTGCCACAGAAAGCAGTTGAGGCCAGAACATTGAATGTTACAAGAAGAAGTTAGATACAGTTCTTAGGGATCAAAGAGTATGGGGAGAAAGCAGGAACAGAGTACTAAATTAGATGATCAGCCATGATCATATTGATTGGTGGAGCAGGTTCGAAGGGCTGAAAGGTCTACTCCTATTTTCTACATTTCAATAGATATAATTACATATTATTTATCACCTTGCTTTTATAAATAAAGGTGTTACATTGACAGCTTTCTAGTCCTCTGGAACTTTTTCAGACACAATGTATTCTTGGAAGATTACTACTATTGCGTCCATTATTTCTGTAACTATTGCCTTCAATGTCCTAGAATATATCCCATCAGGACAATGGGACATATCAGTTTTTAACCGCATTAGTTTCCCGAACACGGTTCCTCCAGTTTTAGTCATTCTGTTTATTTTCTCTCGTCCTTTGGCCCTTACATATTTAGTAATTTGGAACAATATTAATATCTTTTACTGTGAATACTGATGCAAAATATTTGTTCACCTCCTCTGCAATTTTCTGGTTCTCTGTTATTTTTCTCTAAGAGGCTTATGTTCACTCTAGCCGCTCTTTTTCTTTTTCCATATTGAAAGAAGCTCTTGTTGTCCATCTTGATATTACTTGCAAGTTTAACCTCAACATCTATTTTCTCCCACTTTGTTTTTCTGGTCATCTTTGTTGATTTTTAAAACTTTTCCAGTCAACTGGTTTACCACTGCCACATTGTACATTTTTACATTCAATCTGAGGGTTTCCTAGACTTCCCTGGTTAACCATGTTTGGACTATTCTCTTCATAGAATCCTTCCTCCTCACTGGAATATGCCTTTGCTGTGAGCCATGAACTATTTTCTTAAAGTCTGCCATTTTCCTTCAACTGCCTTCACTACTAAATTCCTTTCTCAATCCAATCCAGCCAGCTCTACCCCTTTCCTTGGCAATTGCCCTGGTTTAAATTTATCACAGTCATTTTGAGTCCAAATTCCTCCCCCTCGCAACTGCAGAGAACAGGATCTATCCCTCAACAGAACAATTTCCTTTCACCATTTGAATGGCTCCCTGCACCAAGGCGCTGTAAGGGAGTTTGTTCATCCTTGCTGCAGTCCCCACTCCCAACCGCAGAGTTTGCAAGGACATCATAATTGTTGGACAATTGCAGGGACTGAGGCTCCTCAATTTTAGCCCCTAGGTCTTCATACCTGCCTCTGCCACTCAGCCACTCTCCTGTTCCTCATTGCAGATCAATTTTTGAATCCTGCTTTAGGAAGGATATTATTCAGATTGGAAAGGATTCAGAAGATTTACCAGGATGTTAACAGACTGGAGGGTTTGAGTTATAAGGAGAGGCTGCATAGGTTGGAACTTTTTTCCCTGGAGGGTGAGGGGGTGATCGTAAAGATGTTTATAAAATCATAAAGGGCATGTGAAAACTGAAATCTGAAGAAGGGTTCTAACCCGAAATGTCAAGCTTTCCTGCTCCTCTGATCCTGCTTGGCCTGCTGTGTTCATCCAGCTTCACACCGTGTTATCTCAGATTCTCCAGTTCCATCTGCAGTTCCTACTATCTCTGTGAAAGTGAGGGGTAGTTTCCCTTGTGTGGGGGAGTTCAAAACTAGAGGGCATAGGTTTAAGGTCAGAGGAAAAAGATTTAGAAGGGACCTAAGGGCCAACTTTTTAACACAGAGGGTGGTCCGCATATGGAATGAGTTGCCAGAGGAAGTGGTGGAGGCTGGTACAGTTACAACATTTAAAAGGCACCTGGATGGGTACATGAATAGGAAGGGCTTAGAGGGATATGGGGCACCAGCTGGCAAATGGGACTAGATTAATTTAGGATTTCAGATCGGCATGGACAAGTTGGACTGAGACTCTGTGTCCATGCTGTACAACTCCATTACTCAATGACCCTATAAATTAATTTCTAGAAATTCCTTGCTCTTTAGCATACATGAGGTCTAGGCGACTGAAGACAGACGAAGCTTTGCAAGAATATTGGGAATGTAGAGCGAATCTGCAACGAGGGATTAAGAGGGCTAAGAGGGGACATGAGATATTGCTGGCAAACATGGTTAAAGGAAAATCCCAAAGACTTTTATTCATATATAAAGAGCAAGAGGGTAACTAGAGAAAGGATTGGCCCACTTAAGGACAACGAAGGAAAGTTATGCGCTGATTCAGAGAAAATGGGTGACATTCTTAACGAGTACTTTGCATCGGTATTCACCAAGGAGAGGGACATGACAGATGTTGAGGTTAGGGATAGATGATTGCTTACTCTAGGTCAAGTTGACACAAGGAAGGAGGAAGTGTTAGGTATCCTAAAAGACATTAAGGTGGACAAGTCCCCAGGTCCGGATGGGATCTATCCCAGGTTACTGAGGGAAGCAAGAGAGGAAATAGCTGGAGCCTTAACTGATATCTTTGCAGCGTCCTTAGACACGGGTGAGGTCCCGGAGGACTGGAGACTTGCTAATGTTGTCCCCTTGTTTAAGAAGGGCAACAAGGATAATCCAGGTAATTATCGACCAGTGAGCCTGACGTCAGTGGTAGGGAAGCTACTGGGGAAGATACTGAGGGATAGGATCTATTCCTATTTGGAAGAAAATGTGCTTATCAGTGATAGGCAACATGGTTTTGTACAGTGAAGGTCATGTCTTACCAACTTAATAGAATTCTTTGAGGATGTGACAAAGTTGATTGATGAGAGAAAGGCGGTAGATGTCATTTACATGGACTTCAGTAAGGCGTTTGATAAGGTTCCCCATGGCAGGCTGGTAGAGAAAGTGAAGTCACATGGGGTCCAGGGTGTGCTAGCTAGATGGATAAAAAACTGGCTGGGCAACAGGAGACAGAGAGTAATAGTAGAAGGGAGTTTCTCAAATTGGAGACCTGTAACCAGTGGTGTTCCACAGGGATCTGTACTGGGACCACTGTTATTTGTGATATATGTAAATAATCTGGAGGAAGGTGTAGGTGGTCTGATCAGCAAGTTTGCTGATGACACTAAGATTGGTGGAGTAGCTGATAGTGAAGGGGACTGTCAGAGATTACAGCAGAATATAGATAGACTGGAGAGTTGGGCAGATAAATGGCAGATGGAGTTCAATCCAGGCAAATGCGAGGTGATGCATTTTGGAAGATCAAATTCAAGGGCGAACTATACAGTAAATGGAAAAGTCCTAGGGAAAATTGATGAACAGAGAGATCTGGGTGTTCAGATCCATTGTTCCCTGAAGGTGACAACGCAGGTCAATAAGGTGGTCAAAAAGGCATATGGCATGTTTTCCTTCATCGGATGGGATGTTGAGTACAAGAGTTGGCAGGTCATGTTGCAGTTGTATAGGACTTTGGTTCGGCCACATTTGGAGTACTGTGTGCAGTTCTTGTCGCCACATTACCAAAAGGATGTGGATGCTTTGGAGAGGGTGCAGAGGAGGTTCACCAGGATGTTGCCTGGTATGGAGGGTGCTAGCTATGAAGAGAGGTTGAGTAGATTAGGATTATTTTCATTAGAAAGATGGAGATTGAGGGGGGACCTGATTGAGGTCTACAAAATCATGAGGGGTATAGACAGGGTGGATAGCAAGAAGCTTTTTCCCAGAGTAGGGGACTCAGTCACTTGGGGTTATGAGTTCAAAGTGAGAGGAGAAAGTTTAAGGGTGATATGCGTGGAAAGTTCTTTACACAGAGGGTGGTGGGTGCTTGGACAGAGGTTCAGCGGAGGTGGTAGATGCAGACACGTTAGCATCTTTTAAGATATATTTGGACAGGTACCTGGATGGGCAGGGAGCAAATGGACACAGACTGTTAGAAAATAGATGACTGGTTAGACAGAGGATCTTGATCGGCGCAGGCTTGAAGGGCCGAAGGGCCTGTTCCTGTGCTGTAGGTTTCTTTGTTCTTTATATTTCCCTGTTCTGATACATTGTTTTTATAAACTAAAAAGAGAGAGAACACAGCACTAAAATACTTATTATTAAGTAAAGAGAAAAACATCTGAGGTCAAAACACAAACTGAAGACTCAATATTTAGTTTAATGAAAAGAAATAGTCAACATTGTGAATCAGTGATCAGATTCTTTCTCTGCACTCCCATCACACTTTGTCATTGGTCTCACTGTAGGTCAGCTTCTCGATGCAAGACTTTTATTCTGGTTCCACTCGCCCCTCACTCTGAGGAGTTTATTTCTTGCAGTAAACCCTAGCTAAATCACCTTTGACCCCTTTCGTATTCAATTTCCACTTTGAACCAAGTTTCTAACCGTAGAAAGTAATTCACTTAGCCTAGTCTCACTTTGCTGAGGTTCCACATTGCAGTGGTCTGACCATGCTCCTTATTGACCAGGCATTCCTGTCAAACAAAGGACATCAGTTACTTAAATGAGGTTGCTTAATTCACTGAACCTTGTCAAGTCCATTTAAAATTACACACAAAATGGAACCTCTGTCCAGATATAATGCTAACACTCAAAATCATCAAAGCAGTCCTTCAAATACACATTTCTCTTGTAATGTTAAAAATCACTGTTTTATTAAATATTCAAAGCTTAATTGGCAAAGGTGTATTTCACTTTTCCTCTGAATAGTATTAATTTCCTTTGGTCAAAATAGTCAAACATTCTCTGATAAAAGATGCACTAGTTCGAGTGTGTGCACTAGAGGTTGTAGTTAGTTACTCATCTTGTTTAATGGTCTCATTTTGTTTTATTAGGCTGGTAAATTTAACATCATTCCAACCATGACAACTATTGGTTCTGGAATTGGGGTGTTTGGAGTGGTAAGTAAAAATACTCATTAATCTCAACATTAGAGATAGATCATTTTGGAAGCATCTCAGGAAGCAATTATTTTACCCAAAAGATAGGAGAAATCTAGATCTCACTCCTCTCAAAGAACTATGATGCACATGGTTGGAGTGGGGTTTGAGATATTAATTAGATCTTTCACGTCTAAGATTAATAGATTTTCACTGATCAGACAATCTGAGGGGAAAGGGTTATGTGGAGGTGAGGTGGAGTTTGGCCAAGATTTAATTGAATAGTGAAACCAGCTTGAGGAGCGAAATCACTTTCTCCTGGTCTTACACTCAGAAACGAACAGAAAAAGTTGCTCAGTTACAAGGCTGTGAAGAAAGTTTATTTCCATTTCATAATCCTCTCAAATTTCCAAAAGGTAATGCTAACTTTTAGCCTTTGGTATACAATGAACTGTCTAGAAATGCCTTGCTATATATGCCCTCTCTCTTCCTTACTTTTCAATCAGGTTTTTAATAGAGAAAATGAGGTGCAACATATACTGTCCAACCAAATGAATTTTATACAGAATTAAAACCTTCCCCTTTGCATTTTCCAAATTAAAAGTCAAAAATCTCGCAACACTAGATTATAGTCCAACAGGTTTATTTGAAAGTGCAAGCTTTCATGGCTCACCTCCTTCCTTAGGCATAGTGTGAGAGAGAGGGTATAAGGCAGAGAATTTATAGGCAGGTCAGACAATGCATTTTAAGTGCGAGGTCTTGCTTAGAATCTGCCTATGTTTTAAACTGGGGTCAGGTTTTATCTTTTTGAGCAAAACAGGATTTATCTGCAACTACACAGACATCTAGGATGAAATAATTCCTGTTTGTCTGTGTGCATGCGTATGCGTGTGTGTGTGTGTGTGTCTGTGCGTATATGTGCGTGTGTGCATGTGTGCGTGTGCATGTCTGTGTGTGTATATGTGTACGTGTGCATGTGTGCGCGCGTATATGTGCATGTGTGTGTGTATATGTGCGTGTTTGCATATGTGCATGTGTGTGTGCCTGTGTACATGTGTGTGTGTGTATATGTGCGTGTTTGCATGTGTACGTGTGCATGTGTGTGTGCATGTGCATGTGTGTGTGTGCGTATATGTGCGTGTTTGCATGTGTGTGTGCATGTGTGCGTGTGCGTGTGTCTGTGTGTACATGTGTACGTGTGCATGTGTGTGTGTGCGTGTGCATGTGTGTGTGTGCATGCCTATGTGTGTGTGTCTGCACATGTGCTTGAGAGATTGTGAGTGTGAGTCTGTGGGTATGAGAGAGTGTGTGAGTGTGTGTGTGTGTATATGTGTGTGTGTGTGTGTGTGCGTGTGTGTGTGTGTGTGTGGTGTGTGTGTGTGTGTGTCTGTGTCCATGTGTGTGTGTTTGTGCATGTGCTTGAGAGAGCGTGAGTGTGAGGGAGTGCATGTGTGTGAGAGAGTGTATGTGTGAGAGAAGATCTGTGCGAGTGTGTATTTGTGAGAGAGTATGAGCATATGGGTGTGTGAGTGTGTGTGCAAGTGTACAGTGCAGTGGGGTCACCTGTAGTGTGCCAGATTCATCAGCCGCACTTACAAGGTGGTGCAAAACGTCACCCAGGCACAATGCATGGCCACCTGTGCTCTCAAAGCCAATCGTCATCAAACCAGCAGGCAAAGAAGGAGCCATCTTCATACAGAATTGAAGGGGCTAGTACAAAGAAACATATGGACAACCAAACAACTGGGAACACCGCAGACCTAAAGTGCATTGTCTGACCTGAGATGTCACCTCTTGTATACATTGATAAAACCTTTAATTACCTCAGGATAATGACGAGAGGAAGTTGGACCTTGCATTTAACCAGCAGTCTCCTTCCTAACTGATTAAAAATTCAACAAGAGACAGCCAGTTTTAGGATTGTTACCTTTCTGCTTATAAATTCTGTGTCTCATACTCTCTCTCACACACATACACAATGCCTGAAGAAGAAGCTGAGCCACGAAAGCTTGCGTTTTAAATAAACCTGTTGGACTATAACCTCAGGCCTTGTGATTTCTGACCTTGTCCACCCCCAGTCCAACCCTGGCGCCTCCACATCATGGTTTCCAAATTATGAAGACCATGTTAACCACTTTCTTAAAGCAGAGCCATATATTTATTCTTCCTCAGTGTTCTCTCTTTCTCATCATATCCAAACTACTTTTCCAACATCACAACTGCAACACCTCAGAATCTCTTCTGCGGAAATTCGAACATTGATACACTGCGATCCTGCATCCACCCTGCAACTGGAAAAGGCAGCTATATACCAGGTGCTTAGAATCAAGATTGTCTCTATTTGCTCCTTCATCAACAATGAATACTTTCATTAAGCAACCAACCATCAAACAGGCTACATTTACAAATCTTGTTTCCAATTTTACATTGCATGAGGTGTCAGACTTTGCCTCAGGCGCAGGATTCATAGCATCTCTACAGGATGGAAACAGGCCATTCAGTCCACAGTGAACAGCACCCACCCACAATCATCCCCCTGCCTCATGGCTAACCCACCTAGCCCACACCCCTGACCAATTTAGCATAGCCAATCCACCCTAAACTGCACATGGAAACCGGAGCACCCAGAGGATGCAAACTCTACACAGACAGTCACCCAAGGGTAGAATCGAACCCAGGTCCCTTGGGGCTGGGAGGCAGCAGTGCTAACCACTGAGCCACAATACCACCCCAAGTTCCCCATGCAACCGGCAACTAGAACTTCTTTATTTCAATAATACACTTTATACATCAATATATTGTCACAAATGCCATTCAGTTCTGTACAGTAGCATGTCAAGGAAACACAACAAACATCTGAGTTTGACTCTATTCAAACCAACCAATACAGGACTATATTTACATGCATTGAGGCACTAGGAGGGTCCAATAACTGAATAGGCCCTAATTAACTTCAGCAGGAAGACCTCAGACAGTGGTCTTGCCCCACTGTGCGGCTGCCCCAAGCTTTGGTGCATCCCTCAGCCGGTCATCCTGGACCTTGGAATGTGCCAGTCTGCAACACTCAGTCAGGGTCAGCTCCTTGCTCTGGAAGGTCAACAAGTTTTGGGCAGATCAAAGAGCTGTGTTAACAATGCAGGGGCATGTATGTGAAAGGGAGAGAATATACAGTGGTCAAAGTGTAATAATTCCACCTCTGTCTCTGAGGCTCAGTCTTTATAGTTCCGCAGTGGGCTCTGGACACTGGTTCAAATCCAACAGGATGCTGATGGGTATGTGTGTCCCTGATACTGTACAGTGTAAATTCATTTGGGAGCAAGTCTCTTAATTTAAATACTCTGAGGAAGGCAAAAACAAATCACATTTACTCTCGACTAAAGATTATCTCAAGAATCTCGCGTTAGACGATAGGACCTTCAAAATACAACAGCTGAAGGTGCACCCTTTTGAACCTAGGTAAGGGAACTCAGTACCAATGGATGAATGAATTCTTTTAAACTACGTAAACTATTCATTTCTTTCAAGGCAACACTCGTGTGTGACCTGGTATTGCTTCACATGCTCCCAAAACGTAACTACTACAAACAAAAGAAGTTCAAGAATGTTGAAGGAGAATCCCCCACATCAAAACCAGCAGAAGTGAGTGAAGATTTGATGATGAGTAATTAATGCAGAGATCATCAAACACAACAAAAGACATAATCCAGGCCATTCCTGAAGAAGGGTCCCAAACCGAAGCATCATCTTTACTGCTCCGCTGATGCTGCCTGGCCTGCTGGGTTCCTCCAGCTCCACGCTGTGTTACCTATAAAAGATTTAATCCATTTCACTTGATTTTCACTTAGAAAGCCAAACCGTGTGAAAGTGTGATTGTTTTAGTTTTTGAGCATTACCCTTAGAGCCCTAAAATGGTGCCAACTAAATCTGTGTTCTGTGTAGGGTGCCACATTTGCACAAGCGAAGTGAGCATTGACTGGATATAGGAAGAGCAGACAGAACCCCAATGCCGATCTGTGTGCTATGTTATTTTGGGACCTGGGTACCAGGCATTGGCTGGCATGGTTAGCTGCCCACAGTGATGCACCAACTGGACACTGAGGGAGCAGAATCTTTCTCTTTCACACTGCTGTCACTTTCACAGGGACTGGCAATCCCCCCTTTGCCCTACTCCAAGCTTTCAGCTGGTGGCAGTTCGCACCCATTTTTGAGAAAGTTGGCCAAATCCTGTGCCACTTTGGCACTTGGCAGGCCACCAATGAATCTTTGCCCAAGGACCCCACCTCCACGGGTGGGCATACCGCCCACAGAGAGCTAACAGTCAATCAGAGGTGGGCACTGCTGCTGGTATGACACGTACCTGAGGCTCCAGATGGAGGAGGGGGCACCATGGGAAGTGAGGGATGGATGGGGCTGGGGTTCAGGGAGGAAGGAAAAGGAGGGTAGGCATCAAGGGCAGGAGAGGGCTTCTCAGTGCGGCTAACTCTTTCCCCATCCTGATGCCAGGTCTCTGGGCCAGGCACTAGTTGCCTCTGTGTGAGGAACCAGCCTCCTGCCACTGCCTGTAGCCAAGTCATGTTCTCACACCCATAGATGGGCCAATGCTGTTAGGTGCCCATGTGAAGGTTTCAGTTGGAGGGGCAGATAGATTACCTGGGCATTTCTGCTATGGCCTTAATCACAGCAGAAGGAAAGAAGGCACCAGACTCCCTAAGTGTCACCCTTCCACCTGATTAAATGCCCCACCCACATCACCAAACACAGCACAGGAGAGGGCACATACCCATTGTTCCTGGTGGAAGCTCCAGGATTCATACAGCACAGAGAAGGCCCTTCTGCCCATCGAGTCTGCACAGACAATAACTTCAGACTCAGTGACCTGCACCTCTACTGTGTCCCGAAAGAAAGGATGTGGCGCCTGTAAGTGATTGTAACGAGGTCAGTCAGGTGGACCTCATAGAATATGAGTTCCCTGATTGGGGCAATGAAACTGGTCCAATCAGGGAGCCCTGGCTGACAGATATAAACAGGAGAGTCAGGGGTTCTGTTCACTCTGAGAGCTGGTTCTAAGGGAGCCAGAAGATAGTCAAGTACTAGGCATGTGTAAATGAAGGGTGACTTGGTGATGGGATACCGGCCTCTGTGGTGTTATTTCAGTGCCATTTCTTTGGGTGATGTAGCTGGACAATGAAATGATTAGAATGAGCTGGAGCACACAGGTCTTGTGCCACCTGTACGTGAACAGGAGAAGCCCCCATCAGCCCAACCCCCCCGTTTTGGGGAGATGATGAAATTTAAGTTCCACTCCTCACTGCAAATATTTAAAAAGGTATGTTTGCAATTAACTCAATATTCCTTCCTCGGCTAATTAAACAATATTGTTGGATTTTCTTTCGAAAACAGACCAAAGAGTAACAGAGGGAGAACATTCCTCAGCATCCAGAAGGGACTCTGAAACAGAGTGAGCGCAGACAGGAGAATTGGATCCTATTGACACCAGGAAACATCCCTTCCAAGCCAACTGACAACGCTCAGCAGGAAAGTCCACATTCCTGAATAATTGAACAAGAAGCCAGACACTATTTCTTCAGAGAACACCTCCCCATCTTTTACAGAACTTCATAAGGGACCACTCCAGTCATCCCCACAGCAACTGAACAGTCAACGAGGCCCCAAGCTGGACATGGCCCATCATAACAATAACTTCTTCCCAGGAAATGAGGCGGCTGGTACAGGCACACTCACTGTACAACATTCTGCGTATGGCACTGCTCCTTGTCGCTGGGTTAGAAGTGTCCAATTGCTTATCTTAGTGTTCACAGCCATGAGAAATTATGTAACTTGTTTTTAATTAAAAAAAATCACATCAACCAACTTTGCTCAGCTCTTTATGGAGCTAGGAAATGAGGATGCTTTTAATGGGGCTTTACCTGACTTGTCCTTATCACATCTTTCACAAACATTGCAGGCTGGAATGAATCTTCACACGAACAACAGCAGCAAATCCCTGTGAACTCTAGATATTGAGGGACATACAGGATTGGGTAAAGAGATAAAGGGAAGGTTATGGCAGATACTGCAGCCCCAGAAGAGTATAGAATGTGTGAGGGGAAACTTAAAAACGAAATTAGAAGTGCAAAAAGGGGAAACGTGGACTAATGGCAGAAGAAATAAGGTGAACCCTTATGTTGTTTTACAATTCATGAAAGGATAATTAGGAAAAAAATAGGGCACATTGTGGTAATTTGTGTTTGGACCCAAAGGACATATGTAGAGTTCTAAATGACTACATTGTGTCAGTGTTCACGATGAAGGGGAAAATTTGGGTCTATAAATCAGCAAGAAGGACTGTGATATACCTAAAGAAGTTAGATTCCCTACAGTGTGGAAGCAGGCCCTTTGGCCCAACAAGTCCACACTGCCCTTTGAATCATGCCACCCAGACCCACCCCCCCCATAACCTTCACACCCCTGAACACTACGGGCAATTTAGCATGGCCAATCCACCTTGCCTGCACATCTTTGGACTGTGGGAGGAAACCCAAGCAGACACGGGGAGAATGTGCAAACTCCACACAGACAGTCACCTGAGGGTGGAGTCAAACCTGGGCCCCTGGTGCTGTGAGGCTGCAGTGCTAACCACTGAGCCACAGTGCCGCCCCAAAGCATAGATGAGAGATAACAAAGTGAAGAGCTGGATGAACACACAGGCCAAGCAGCATCAGATGAGCAGGAAGCTATGTTTCAGGTCTAGACCCTTCTTCAGAAAAGAAAGGGTCTAGACCCGAAACGTCAGCTTTTCTGCTCCTCTGATGCTGCTTGGCCTGCTGTGTTCATCCAGCTCTACACCATATTATCCCAGATTCTCCAGCATCGGCAGTTCCTACTATCTCTGAACCATAGATAGAGAGATGGTTTTGAGTGGTCTGGTGGGCTTAGAGGTAGATAAGTATACTGGGCTGGATAATTTGTCCCCCACGTTGCTGAGTGAGGCAAGGGAAGAAATAATAGGGGGGCTAGCAATAATTTCCAATTCCTGTCTGGCTACAGGAGAGGTGCCAGAGAACTGGAGGACAGCCAAATCTATTAGTCAAGAAGGGAGAAATGGATACATCAGGAAACTACCACTCTAATCTTGGTGTTGGTGAAACTATTGGAAGCAATTCTGAGGGACAGAATTAACCTGCATTTGGAGAGACGGGATTAGTCAAGAATAGTCAGCATGGTTTTGTTAAGGGGAGGTGAGGGCATGTATTTGACTTAGACTTCAGCAAGGCGTTTGGTAAGGTCCCACATGGGACACTGATAGCAAAGGTAACAGCTTATGGGATTCAAGGAATTTTGGTAAATTGGATCTACAATTGGCTGATTGGCAGGAAGCAGAGGGTGTTGGCTGAGTAGTGTTTTTCTGACTGGAAATCTGTGTCCAGTGGAGGCCCACAGGGGTCAGTGTTGGGATCCTTGTGGTTTGTTGTCTATATAAGTGACTTAGACTTGAATGTAGGAGCGTTAATCAGTAAGATTGCATTTTGACACAAAAATTGGTGGGATGGTAAAAGGTGAGGAGGATAGACTTAGATTGCACAAGGATATAGACAGGCCGATCAGTGGCAAATGGGATTCAATCCAGATAAATGTGAGGTGATGCACTTGGGCAGGACAAACAAGGTGAGGGAATACATGATGAATGGTAGGATCCGGGGGGAAGCACCGGGATAAGAGGGATCTTGGTATGTATGTACATAGGTCCCTTAGGCTGGTGGATCGAGTGGTAGAGATGGCATGTGGTACACCTGCCTTTCTTAGCCAAGGCAAAGAGATTAAGATTTGGAGGTGCTAGTGTTGGACTGGGATAGACAAAGTCAGAAATCACACAACACCAGGTTATAGTCAAGGTAACAAAGTGTGGAGCTGGATGAACACAGCAGACCAAGCTGCATCTTGTTATAGTCCACAGGTTTATTTGAATCACAAGCTTTCGAAACACTGCTCCCTCATCTAGTTAAGTGGAGATTGAGAGCAGGGAAGTTATGCTGGATCTATATAAAATGGTGGTTAGGACACAACGGGAGCACCGTGTGCAGTTCAGCAATTCACATTATGGAAAAGATGTGACAGCACTGAAGAAGGTACAGAGGATATTACCTGGGCTGGAGAATTTCAGTTCTTTCATTCATTAACAGGATGCAGGCATCACTGGCTAGGCAGCATTTATTGCCCATCCCTAATGGCCCAGAGGGCAGTTAAAAATCAACCACATTGCTGTGGGTCTGGAGTCACATGTAGGCCAGACCAGGATGGATGGCAGTTTCCTTCCCTAAAGGACATTAGCGAACCAGTAGTTTCTGGGAACTATTGTGGATGTTCTCTGCTGAGTGTCCCAGCACTATCCTGGTTTGACCTATGGAGACGGTGAAGAGGCTGTAGGAAACTGGGGAGTGGGGTGGGGGTCCTGCGTGAACCGTTCATCAGGAATCCCACTGTCTGTTCTTGTAATGGCTGCGTAGCGTGGGTAAACCAGACACACTTCTGAACCAAGTTAATTCTCAGGGTAGTACTAACCGGGCTGTGAACTGGGTAGGGACCAGTGCGAATGTCATTCAAATGTCAAGCCGCTATGTTGGAGCCCCTCTTCTGTTAGAGATAGCCATTGCTGGGACATTATGAGGGATAAATGTTAACTGCAATATGGGAGGTTGCTCCAGATATTGGGAGAATTCCCATTTCCGGAAGAATTTCTGGAACTTCACTCAAAATTTCTTGCAGGGTGAGCTAGTTTGTTTTGAGGGTTGACACGTCTTGCTCATTCAGCTAGTGGGCTCATCTCACTAGCAGGAGATGTGCCGAATGGGGAACGGGCAATTTGAGTTCCCAGAGGCAAGCATTCACACTCCAAACTAGCGCGGAGTCAGGTCCCATCTTAAAATGGAAGGCTGTGTCTTGTCATCAGGAAGGACATCCAATTTGCAGATAAAAAGAATGTCAACTCTACACTCCTGTTGTATTTTTAGTAATTGGTGGCAAAATGGCAGCAGAGTAAGAAACTCCAGCACAGCTCCTCTGCTCACCAGTTCCATTTCCTTTTCCTTTTCTTTCCCTCCTGGAGCAGCTTCCCGCCCCCCGATCCAACCTTTTTTTAACTACCCTACCTGGAGAATGGAGATGGAGCGGGAGGCAGAGGGAGCGAGGGTTGAGTCCCGGAGCCGGGAGCAGAGGGAGCGAGGGTTGAGTCCCAGAAGCGAGTCGTAGCCGGAGCCTGGAGTGGGTGCGGATGAGCGTGGGATGGCTGGGAGGGTTGGGGGGTGGGTCATGTCTGAGCCCAGGACAGGGGGAGACCTCATGTTCTGAATCCTGGTGGGCGCGGGATCAGTAGAAAAGGACTGTGGTGTGAGGACTTTAAAGACACATTTTATTCTCATTCTGGGCTTTTAAACTCTGTAATTCCCATGCTCGTCTGTTCCTTTTCCTACTATTTCAATTGTGAGATAACACCTAAAGTACCTGTACCTATGTACGCTGTACTTAAGATGACACCAAGAGATGACATTACGAACTGTTCCCAGCACTCATTGAGTGCAAGTGACAATAAAGTCGATTCTGTTTTCTTTTGAGGAGATTCCCGTCTCCTGGTGAAACATTTTTGCCCCTGCACTAGTGCCATACAGCAGTCGTGCTGATTTTTCCCAACACCCACGTTTGCACATGTCGGTGCAGGACGCAGTGAGAGACACAGTTGTGTAAATAACTTGATCAATACACCACCATCAGGAAAGCACCCATGTGGCCAAGGAACCAGTGACAAAAAAACCCTGGTAGGGGCAATGCTTTTGCAAAAGAGGAAGTGAGGGGAAGGGTAAGGACCAAATCAGAATAAGATTGGGAGGGGGAAATGAATTACTCCACCCGCCCCGCGGTGCCCACCTCACCCTGAAGGTATCGCGAGTGTCACTGCACACACTGTGTTCAGACATAACTGCAGAAGAGGGGCAGGCAGTCAGCCATCATGACCCCCTCCACCTCCATGGACCGCTGCCCGGACGTGTGCAGTGCAGCCATGTCCAGGAGCAGACCCATGAGGAGATCCTCTGACCAGCCAGCTAAAAGACTATTCAACGTGATTCTGAGGGATGGGCAGAGCAAGATAGCATTGTTGACAATGATGAAGGGGACAAAATGTTGGCCATTCCTGACTATTCTTTGGGCTATCCTGCTTCGTAGCCACCAGAGGAGTTACCTCGAAATTCTCTGTAGGCTCTTCCTATTTGACTTAATTCCCTAAGGACAGACTAACCCGTTCAAGAGGGACTGCAACAAAGACCCATTACACCTCTGAATTATATCATGGGGAGAGACCAGGCCTACATTTCTTGGGATTTGGAAGAATGAGAGGTAATCTCATTGATATTTGAGAAGATTTTAAGGTCAAAGCTGAGTAAATGTTTCTCCTGATTTTGTGGCTCAGAGACAGTGGGGGTTGCGGGTGTGTTACAGCATAATGGCATCAGGATAAGGTGTGGATATTTATGACAGAGTAGATCTTCTCTCAAAGCTTTGTGAATATTTGAAATGCTGTGTACCACAGAGTTGTGCACACTTAGTCATTGAGTGCATTCGGGACCAATAGATGGACAGATATTTGGCTGGCAAGACGGTCGAGCATTATGAGGAAAGATCATTAGTGGACAGTGAAGAATGTCATCTAACAGTACAATCTGATCTTGAACAACTGGGCCAATGGACCAAGGAGAGGCAGATGGACATTAATTCAGATAAATGCGAGGTGCTGCAGTTTGGAAAGGCAAATCAGGGCAAGACTTAATGGTAAGGTCCTGGGGAGAGTTGCTGAACAAAGAGGCCTTGGAGTGGAGGTTCGTAGCTCCTTGAAAGTGAAAGCCGAAAGAACTGCGGATGCTGTAAATCAGGAACAAAAACAGAAGTTGATGGAAAATCTCAATGGGTCTGGAAGCATCTGTGAAGAGAAAAATCAGAGTGAGCGTTTCGGGTCAGTTCTGAGGAAGGGTCACCAGACCCAAAAAGTTAAACTTTTACAATTACAGTTACATCATTTAAAAGACAGTTGTACATGAATAGGAAAGTTTAGAGTCATTCAAGCCGAATGCAGGCAATTGGGATTAGTTCAGTTTAGGAAATCTGATTGACATGGATGTGTTGGGCCAAAGGTCCTGTTTCTGTACTGTATGACTATGACTCCTTTACGTAACCCACAATACACAGTGGGAGAAAGAAAACAAAGCAAGAAAGTACATTTCTGCAGTTTACTCAAGTTTGGTGAAGCATGCCATAGTCCCAGAGGATGATGGGTTGCTCTCTCTGAGAGAGAAACACAAATGGTTTAACATGAGGGTCACCACGCCTCAGACAATAAATAAGGGCTTTTGCCTCTCCAGCTGGTATGGGAATCAAACCAGCACTTGTTGGCATCACTAACCAGACAGGCAGTCAGCTCAACTAGCTGACTCCGTTCAGCCAGAGCTGCCCTGTGCTTCAGGGAGGCACAGCCCTTAATGCTCAAGTGTTATTCCCTCAGAATTTAGTGGTGAACGAAAACCAATGTGCCAGTGCAATGGGCACAGGACAGATAGTAAAGGGTTTATTTCCATCACTGTGCAAGCATGAGTGTTCAATCATGGGCCATCAGGAGGAAGCAGCAGAGGGCACAACCCCTGAGTCTGATGTTAGTCTCCTCCTGGCAGTAGTGATGGATCAGCAATTGGAAGAACTCATCAGTTAGGCCCGCTGCAAGAATGAGTCAGTCTGGCCAATGGGTAGGAAGGGTTTGCAGAAACTGAACAGGTCAATGATATCAGAGAAAGTAGGAACTGCTGTTGTTGGAGTCAGAGGTAACACAGTGTGGAGCTGGAGGAACACAGCGCCATCGGAGGAGCAGGAAGTTTTGACGTTTCGGGTCGGGATCCTTCTTCAGAAAATCAATGATAATAATATCACTGCATTTGAACAAATGTTGATGCTGATTGTATTTTTAGACAGCCAGAAGATGGAGTTATCTCAGTCTGGGGGGGGGTAGAGAGTCCTATAGTCGGTAACACCTCTCACTAAATTCTTCCAAGAAACACAAGGTGAACATGAAGATCACGCATCCATCTCAATGGCAAATGAATATTGAGCAGAAACTTGGTTCAGCCAATTTGCCCCATACTTCTCCAGAGAGCCTGCCCATCAACAAAATGAGAAGGTTCTACACTCTGACACACCCAGGTAGAATGCTGGCAGGTGGGTACACACACAGCAGTCAGGTCAAACTGGCAGGACCCTGCTTTCATATAGATATGCTGAGTAATGAAGTGCTGATGTAAAAATGGCATCTGCTGTAGAAATGGATTTGTCACAGACTGGGAAATGATCAGGGTTATTCAGGACAAATGGGCAGGAATGGATTACTTCTGCCATCAATAAATGCAGGATACTTCAACTACCGGAGAGCTGGACCCCACAGGTCACTTTGCGGCACTGCTCAAGGTCATATCCATCATCAGACCCTAGGAGCACTGCGTGGAGACCGGAACACCTCCCCCACTCCAAATCATTTCTCCCAGTGAGCTGATCCCTCCCCGAATCTTTAATGGGCCAGTTCATTTGTTAGCGGGGGTGAAAATGGTCACCTCCCCACCCAATCAAATGCACTTCCAGTTTCCAAATGCACCACCTCCAGGGGCTGTAGTTATCTCCCCTTCACTCAGAACGAGTTCCAAGGAAGGGTCACCGGACCCGAAACGTTAACTCTATTTTGTTTTTCTCTTCACAGGTGCTGCCAGACCCGTTGAGCTTCTCCAGCAACTCCTGTTTTCGTTCCTGATTTACAGCATCCGCAGTTCTTTCGGTTTTCGATCAGATCCCATTAATTGCTGCAGTCCCCCCCTGATACCACATGTTAGAGCAATAGGTAAGCCTCTCTGGCTGCAGTGATTGCCTCAGAACATGTTAAGCTGACCTTTCGGGCCTAGACCCTTCTTCAGAAATTTTCTGAACCCATTTTCGGAAGAAGGGTCTAGGCCCAAAATGTCAGCCTTCTGCTCCTCTGATGTTGCTTGGCCTGCAGTGTTCATCCAGCTCTACACCTTGTTGTCTCTTCATGTCTCATTTAAGGAAGAAACTTTCTGAGTGAAGGGGAGATAACTACAGCCCCTGGAGGTGGTGCATTTGGAAACTGGAAGGGCACTTGATTGGGTGGGGAGGTGACCATTTTCACCCCCGCTAACAAATGAACTGGCCCTCAACTGGCCCATTAAAGATCTGGGGGGAGGCCTCAGCTCACTGGGAGTAACGGTTTGTGGTGGGGGACATTCTGGTCATTCTGTCACCATGCATTGCTCCTGGAAGCTGCCACCACAGATACTGGTGGGGGTTATCTCTCCATTGAACAACAAACACTGAATGCCAGGCCAGGGTAGCCAGGCCCTTCACATCCTCTCTCTGGCATCCACCCACACCCCCAACCAAAATACACGACCCAACCCAAAATACACCCCTCTCATCCCCCAAATCAATTCTTCTGTCCCAGCTCCGCCAGGGGGCACTCATCCAGTGACACCTATGGCCTCCTCTAATTGGCCAACTCCAGCCGTGGGGTCTTGATTATAAGAGGCAGGTGACCATAGATTGTTTGACGGGGGCCTCCCCTCACAGCAGCAGGCCACTCTCTTTCTGCCACGTTGAGAGAAAGAATATGATTATTGTGAATGTCGGAGACCAGGGTGACATAGCAGGAGAGAGCTGGGCGTGCAAGTGTCTGCCATTGTTTGCATTGCAGCTGGCCAGGGATGGGTATGGAGCCACGTTGATTCCATGTGGTAGCAGGTCCTAACTGGTGATGGCAGCAGATGGAGAGCCAGACTAGAGAGCCAATCTCCTTTTACTGAGGCATCAGTGCAGAAATATTCACCAATCTCAACCCTTCCAACTAACGCTCCCTTCTCCAACCAGGCCACATGCCTATCATAGCCCTCATACCCAGGCTGGGTGCTTGTAGTGTCCCCACCTCTGAGCCAGAAGGTCCGAGTCCCCACCAGCTCCACAGGGATGTATTAAAAGCTCTGAACAGGTTAATTAGAGAGTATTTACCCACTCCATGTGCCCCCACCCCCATGATATCCCTCCAGCCCCTTCCTCATACCCCACATGCTCCCATTGTGTGCCCCAGATCCTCTGACATTTCGCCTCCATATTGTTCCTATCTCCCATGTCCCCTTAATACCTCTCATTCTCCCACGTCTATGTTCAATGTCCTTAGCAAATTGCCACGATCGTCTGCATGAGATACATTACCTGCTTACAGCAATCCCTGGATCAGTGCATGAGGAGGCCATTCAGCCCCCTTTTAATCTCCCACTTTTCTTCAATACCCTGAACATTGGGGAATGGTTTTTTAAAGAGAAATCGCGCTCTCTCAGTCGCCTCATTTGTACCTACCTCCACCATATTTCCAGGCTGGGCAATCCAGACCTAAACTAGTCACTGTAAGAAAATGTTTTTTTTCCCTCACCTTGTGTTTACTTCTCTTGAAAAACACTAAAGCCGTGCCCTCTGGTTCACAATCCGCTTGTGAGTGGGAACTGTTTCCCGCTATCTACTCTGTTCACTGGTTCATAATTTTGAAAATTTGTATTAAATACAATCATATAGTCATAGAGATGTACAGCACGGAAACAGGACCTTTGGTTCAATGTATCCATGCTACCCAGATATCCTAAATTAACCTAGTCCCATTTTCCAGCATTTAGCCCATATCCCTCTGAACCTTTCCTATTTAAATACCCTTCCATATGCCTCTTAAATGTTGTAATTGTACCAGCCTCCACCACTTCCGAGTTGCTCTTGAGAAAGTGGTAGTGAGCTGCCTTCTTGAACCATTGCAGTCCATATCCTGTAGGTAGGCCCAGAAAGAAATTGGGAGGGGATTTCAGGATTTTGACACAGCGACAGTGAAGGTACAGAAATATATTTCCAAGTCAAATGTCTTGGTGGGGAACTTGCTGGCGGTGGTGTTCCCATGTAACTGTGGCCCCTGTCCTTCTGGCTGGATGTGGTCATGGGTTTGGAAGGTGCTGTCTAAGGATCTTTGGTGCATTTCTGCAGTGCATCTTGTAGATGGCACACACTGCTGCGACTGAGCATCAGTGGTGGAGGGAGTGGATGTAGTGCCAATCAAGTGCTTTGCACCGGATGCTGTCAAGCTTCTTGAGCGTTATTGGGGCTGCACTCATCCAAGGCGAGTGGGGAGTATTCCATCATGGTCCTGACTGGACAGCCTTTGGGGAGGCAGGGGGTGAGTTACTCGCTGCAGTATTCCCAGCCTCTGATCTGCTCTCATAGCCACTGTGTTTATGTGGTGAGTCCAGTCAGTTTCTGGTCAATGGTAACCCCCGAGTGTTGATAGTGGGGGACTCAGTGATGGTAACACCATTGAATATGAGGGGACAGTGGTTAGATTGTCTCTTATTGGAGATGGTAATTGCCTGGCATTTGTATGCTGTTAATGTTACTTGCCACTTGTCAGCCCAAGCCTGGTTATTGTCCAGACCTTGTTGCATTTGGACATTGACTGCTTAAGTATCAGACAAATGGTGCTGAACATTGTGCAAGCATTGGCTACCATCTCTACTTCTGACTTTATGATGGAGGAAGGTAATTGATGAAGCAGCTGAAGATGTTTGGGCCTTGGACAGTACCCTGAAGAACTCTTGCAAAGATGTCCTGAAGTGAAAATGACTGACCTCCAACAACCACAACTACCTTCTTATGTGCCAGGTATGATGCCAACCAGCAAAGACTTTGCCCCCTGATTCCCATGGATTCCATTTTTTCTAGATTTATTTGGTGCCACACTCAAACAAATGCAGCCTTGATGTGAAGGGCTGTCACTCTCACCTCACCTCTGGAATTCAGCTCTTCTGTCCATGTTTGAACCAAGGCTGTAATGAGATCAGGAGCTGAGTGGCCCTGGTGGAACCCAAACTGGGCATCACTGAGCAGGTTATTGCTGAGCAGGTGCTGCTTGATAGCACTGTTGATGGGACCTTCCATCACTTTACTGATGATTGACAGTGAACAGATGGGGCAGTAATTGGCTGGGTTGGATTTGTCCTGCTTTTAACTCCTCAATTTACACTGAGGTAAATAAATTAAATTCTATAATAGTTGGACAGAATAATACAGTAAACGTTGTAGCGTTTAGATATATACTTTTTGCCACCTGATCAGGAGGGCCAGTTCATAAAAGTACTGATTAAAACGAGGTTTGCTGTCATAGAAAGGGAGCACAAAATTCTGGGCGAGGCAGATTGTCAGGTAAATATCAGCATTTTAACTAGACTGAAAGAGCTTGGGTAGGGGAGCAGTAAGTTCTGAAAGTTGCTGTGGGTTTGGAAGGCACCGGTGAAGGCAGCATGGTAAATTGCTGCAGTGTATCTTGTGTGTCACCACAGTCTCACCAGATCATTGGGCTGCTCTCTCATTAAAGAGTGACAACTAGTGGTGGTTTGACCTGAGGGCCACCACACCTCAGGCAAGGGGTTAGAGGTTGAGAATGAGAGTCCTTCATGGTAAAATCAGCCAGTGGTAGGGACTGAAACCATGCTGTTGGCATCACACTACTTCACAAACCACCCATCCAGTGACCAAGCTAAACCAACCCCATCTTGTATATTATTTACAGCTCTTACTGTGCTGAAGGCAGTGATTGTTTCAGGTGGGGGATGGGTTGTAATGGCCTACAAAGATCACGGAGATAACAAAGTGTGAAGCTGGATGAACACAGCAGGCCAAGCAGCATATCAGGAGCACAAAAGCTGACTTTTCGGGCCTAGACCCTTAAAGATCACCAACAGCTTTCAGGAAGGGAAAGCTGCTACCTTGCACCGACAAACCCTCTTAGAATTGTAAGGTCTTGCCCCATTCTAGGGACCTATGCACAAAATCTAGGGACTGTGGAGTTCAATCCGGGCAAGTGCGAGGTGATGCATTTTGGAAGATCAAATTCAAGGGCAAACTATACAGTAAATGGAAAAGTCCTAGGGAAAATTGATGAACAGAGAGATCTGGGTGTTCAGGTCCATTGTTCCCTGAAGGTGACAACGCAGGTCAATAGGGTGGTGAAAAAGGCATATGGCATACTTTCCTTCATTGGGTGGGGTATTGAGTACAAGAGTTGGCAGATCATGTTGCAGTTGTATAGGACTTTGGTTCGGCCACATTTGGAGTACTGTGTGCAGTTCTGGTCGCCACATTACCAAAAGGATGTGGATGCTTTGGAGAGGGTGCAGCGGAGGTTCACCAGGACGTTGCCTGGTATGGAGGGTGCTAGCTATGAAGAGAGGTTGAGTAGATTAGGATTATTTTCATTAGAAAGATGGAGATTGAGGGTGGGCCTGATTTGAGGTCTACAAAATCATGAGGGGTATAGACAGGGTGGATAGCAAAAAACTTTTTCCCAGAGTGGGGGACTCAATTACTAGGGGTCATGAGTTCAAAGTGAGAGGAGGAAAGTTTAAGGGAGATATGCATGGAAAGTTCTTTACACAGAGGGTTGTGGGCACCTGGAACGCGTTGCCAGCGGAGGTGGTAGACACAGACACGTTAGCGCCTTTTAAGATATATCTGGACAGGTACATGGATGGGCAGGGAGCAAATGGACACAGACTGTTAGAAAATAGATGACAGGTTAGACAGAGGATCTTGATCAGCGCAGGCTTGGAGGGCCGAAGGGCCTGTTCCTGTGCTGTAGGTTTCTTTGTTCTTTGTCAGTGAAGTAGTGTAGAAGTGCTGCACTGGTGGAGCTGTGGCCATTCAAATGAGCATGTAAACAAGAGCCTTGCTAGCGTCTGAAAGGTTCTGTGTCACTATTTCAAACAGTGATGTCCTGAGCAGTATTTACTTCTCAAAAAACAGATTATCTGACGATTATCACATTGCTATTTGTGGTCTCTTGCTGTGCACAAATTGATTACTATGTTTCCAATCTTACAATAGAACATATAGCAAAAAACTGCATAGCACAGGAAGAGGCCCTTTGGCCCACAATGTTGTGCCAAACATGACTCCACATTAAACTTACCCCTTATGCCTACCCTTGGTCCATATCACTCCATTCCTTGCAGATTCATGTGCTTATCCAAAAGTCCTTAAATGCCCCATCTTCTGCCAAAGCCTCCACATCTTTCCTGTAATGTGGCAACCAGAATTGAACACAATACTCTAAGTGTGGCCTAACCAAAGTCTTTTAAAGCTGCAATGACAATGACTCTTCAAAGAGCTTCACTGGCAACACAGTATTTTGGGTTATTTTGAATTAGTAACAGACACTCGGGAAATGTAAGTCCCTTATTTTGATTTGAATGCAGCCAGGCACTCAGAGATGGGCAATAAGTATTGCCTTGTCCATAGTCCAAGAAACAGAAAAATATCTGTGATAGCAAGAACAGCAGATGCTGGAGCCAGAGTCAATATAGTGTGGAGCTGGAGAACAGCAGGTCAGGCAGCATCACAGCAGCAGGAAAGCTGATGTTTCAGGGCTACATTCTTCATCAGGACGGTCTCTTCTGTCTCTTCAAAGTTCCACTTTATCAGAGATAAATGAAGTGAAAAATAGCAGAAATATAGTTCAATGGGACTTTCAATAAATCAGTGCCTAAAATCCGGGCAACACAAACCAAGCGGAGGCTTGGGGACCGCTTTGCAGACCACCTCCGCTCGGTTCGCAATAAACAACTGCACCTCCCAGTTGCAAACCATTTCCACTCCCCCTCCCATTCTTTAGATGACATGTCCATCATGGGCCTCCTGCAGTGCCACAATGAGGCCACCCGAAGGTTGTAGGAAAAGCAACTCATATTCCGCTTGGGAACCCTGCAGCCCAATGGTATCAATGTGGACTTCACCAGCTTCAAAATCTCCCCTTCCCCCACCGCATCCCAAAACCAGCCCAGTTCGTCCCCTCCCCCCACTGCACCACACAACCAGCCCAGCTCTTCCCCTCCACCCACTGCATCCCAAAACCAGTCCAACCTGTCTCTGCCTCCCTAACCTGTTCTTCCTCTCACCCATCCCTTCCTCCCACCCCAAGCCGCACCTCCACCTCCTGCCTACTAACCTCATCCCACCTCCGTGACCTGTCCGTCTTCCCTGGACTGACCTATCCCCTCCCTACCTCCCCACCTACACTGTCTCCACCTATCTTCTTTACTCTCCATCTTTGGTCCGCCTCCCCCTCTCTCCCTATTTATTCCAGTTCCCTCTCCCCATCCCCCTCTCTGATGAAGGGTCTAGGCCCGAAACGTCAGCTTTTGTGCTCCTGAGATGCTGCTGGGCCTGCTGTGTTCATCCAGCCTCACATTTTATTATCTTGGATTCTCCAGCATCTGCAGTTCCCATTATCACCAACACATTAATGTTGGAGATATGTTCTATGACACAGATTTCAGTAGGTATGGTATCCATGAACATGAAATATTAGTAACAAATCTTATGACTCTGCAGCATGTGCACTGAAGCCGCGTAATCAGGTTAGCTAAAAAGAGTTGGTTAAATTGAATTGGATTTAATGTATTTTCTATATTGTACCGTGGCTTTCTCAATGAAACCATTATTCAAACTTCAGCAAGGCTCCCAGAGACAATACAAATGATTCAATTTGGCTTTTTCTAGATGTATAATTAAAATTTCAATATTGGAGGCCTCGGCTTTACCCTGTCCCGTTCCAGCCACAGTTCAGTGGAAACATGGCCTCAGTCGTTCTGGAATGTGACTTCCTAGCAATCCAATGGTTAGAATTGAGCACAGTCACCTCCCTTACCAGGTCAGAAGACATTATATTTCATGAAGGACTGCTTAGTTCAGTTGGCTTGAGAGGGCTGCTATTAATGTTGAGATGGTAAGTATCATTCATTTTAAATAACACTATAAAGCAGGGTAACCAATCAAAACCAAAAGAACTGTGGATGTTGTACGTTAGACTAACCAATCGTTTACTTAATTTGCTATATGCAGGAACTTGTTCACAAATTGGTGACAATGTTTGCCTCAGATGACTGACCACACACTGCACAAACCTCACATTTTGAAGTTAAGATTTGACATGACATTTGAACCATTTACCTTCCACTTCCTCCTGTATGAATACAAAGCGAACTGTGAGCACTGCTGGAAACACAGCTGGTTTGCATGCTGATTGGGGTTTTCTTATAGGATCACTACAGTATGGAAGCAGGCCTTTTGGCCCATTGAGTCAACACCACCCCTCTGAACAGCATCCCACTCAGACCCACCTCTCCACCCTATCCCCATAATCCTGCATTTCTCATGGATAATCTGCCTAGCTTGCCCATTCCTGGACATTAAGGGCAATTTAACATGGCCAAGTAACCTACTCATCTTTGGACTGTGGGAGGGGACCGGAACACCCGGAGGAAACCTGTGCAAACACGAGGAGAATGTGCAAACTCCACTACATAGACAGTCATCTTAAGGTGGTTGTAGAGAACTAGAGATCTCTGGTTGGAGATCTGGTTAGAAATCCCAGGCTAAAGTTTTCTGCTTTTTATATTGTGCGTTTTCCCTCTATATTATCCCTCAGTGTCAGTCAGTGTATAAGTGTATTGCGATCTTGCAGGAAAAATGTCAGGGTGGGTACATGGAATAATAAGCTGAGAATCTTTCTTTTTACCATCTGCTGTGATTTCTGGTCCCACTCCATCCTCCACAGATCCTGCAAATTACCTGAAGCAGTGGAAAATCATTGAATTAGACCTTGTTATGAGCAATAAACAAAACCACAACAGAGATATTTACTGTGGTTATGTTGCTAGCTTAGGATTCGTAGAGACTAATAAATATCTGGTAGCTTACGCTAAAACTCTATTCTAATTCCTTGCTGCATATGGAAGCTCTTTTCCCAATTGTCTATGGTAGAAAATTTTCATTTCCTTAGATCTCCAATTTGGATCACAGGTGCGAAGGGCAGGTCCACCTTTTGGTTGGGTCCTGGGCCAAAGTTAGGTTCTCTGTCAGCAACCTGGCAGAGTTAATGGGAGTGTAAGTCATTGCTCGAGGTTTTCTGGCTGTGACAGGCGGATGGGAATGGAATCAATGACTTTTAAGAAAAGACAAGAGATTTGGGAGGAGGGTGCTATAATCACACTGCAGATAAATCCCAAAAACAGCGAGCCGTGCCCGTCTGAAATGGCATTCTATTTTAAAATATACTGCATCTGTTTGGAACAGTCGTTTCCAAGAGTTACTGATTCTTACTGAAAGTCAAGATTGCAAATTTACTAGTCACTGTCACTTGCAGTAGAAATGATAGGGATTTCAAATGAAAATTATAAGATATTTCGAAAAATGCTGACATGTAGTGAATATGAACAATGGAACAAGCCTTTTCCAGTTTGATTATAGTTAATCTGTACCTTAATTCTTCCTTTATTCATTACCCTTGGATGGCCTTTCTGGATAAAAATCTCTCAATGTCAGATCAAGGTCCTCTAGTTAATCCCTTTCCCTTACTCTAAGGAGGTAACGATGCAATGAATGGGTTGTCTCCAGCACCACAATAGCTCCAGCTTGGATATATACCATCCTTTCGTCATACTGGGCTGATATGCTGGAACTCCTTCCCCTCCAATTTGTGGACACATCAACAGCACAAGGACTGAAGTAGTTCATAAATGACAAGCTCACCACCACCAATGATTGGATAATAGGAATTGTAATAGACGCTGGTCTAGTGGCCTAGCGGTATTATCACTGGACTGTTAATCCAGAGACCCAGATAATGTTCTGGGAACTGGGGTTGAATCCCGCAATGGCAGATGGTACAATTTGAATTCAATAAATATCTGGAATTAAGAGTGTAAAAATGATCATGAATCCATTGTTGATTGTTGGAAAAACCCATCTGGTTCATTAACGTCCTTTAGGAAAGAAACTGCCATCTACCTGGTCTGGCCAATAAATGCTGTCTAATCAGTGATACCTTCATCTCGTGAATGAATAAAGAATAAAAGGCAAGTGCGGAGTATTCCGACACACACCTGACTTGTGTCTTGTCAATGGTGGACAGACTCTGGGAAGTCAGGATATGAGTTAGTCACTGCAGGATTCCTAGCCTCTGGCCTGCTGTTGTAGCCACAGTGTTTATACAGGGAGTCCAGTTCCGCGGGGGCGGGACAGGATATCGACACAGGGGGAGTCAGTGATGGTAACATTAAAAGAAGCTAGTTAGATTCTCCTTTTATGAAGATGATCATTGCCTGGCACTTCAGCAGCATAAATATTTTCAAGCCGCTCCTTCAATGACCAACTGCACATCCACACCAACCTCCCCACTATAAGGTCAGAAGTGGGGATGTTTGCTGATGACTGTACAATGTTCAGCACCATTCATAATTCCTCAGATACTGAACCATTCCAAGTTCAAATGAAATAAGATCTAGAGAACACAAACCAAAAGAACTGCAGATCCTTTGAATCAGAAATAAAACTATAAATTTCTGGAAAAGATTAGGAGGTCTGGCAGCATCTATGAAAAGAAATCAGAGTTAACATTTCAGGTCGAACAAACCCTTCCCTAGAATAGAATGGCACGTAGGAAACTGTCAGTTTATAAGCAGAAGATAGGGTGAAGGGAGTGGGTAAGGAGTAAATGATAGGTGGGGATAGAGTCCAAAGAGAGAGAAGAACAGTTGGACAAAGTGGATAATGATCTGGCTAGGAGGGTGAATAGCTATTAATGGAGACTGCTAGTGGCTAAAAATGGCACGTTAGGGTTGTGGTAAGAACGTGGGAGATTTCAGCCCTAAAGATATTGAACTCGATATTGAGTCCAGAAGGCTCGAGGGTCCCCAAGCGGAAAACGAGGTGCTGTTCTTCCAGCTTGCGCTGAGCTTCACTAGAGCACGGCTGCAAACCTGAGACAGAGATGTTGGCCAGGGAATGTGATGGTATGTTAAAGTGGCAGGCATTTGTAGGTTCAGGGTCTTTTTTGCGGACAAAGTGTAAGTGAGTTGCAAAGAGGTCACCCCATCTACACTTCGTTGCAGTGCAGGTATTCTCAGTATCCAAGGGGCCAAACAGCAGGGCTTTACCTGCACACACAATCTAGCCTACTGCATTTGCTGCTCACAATGTGGTCTCCCCGAAAGCACACGAACAGCAATTGTTCAAGAAGGCAGCTCACCACTGATTTGTCCAGTGCAATTTGAGTTTGGCAACAAATGCTGGTCCAGTCAATGTCAGTTAGCTGCCTTGCAATGTAGAGTGATGCTAACAGCATGGGTTTGATTTCCACACTGTCTTGGGCTATGTTAAAGGGCTCTCTTTCTCAACCACTTCTGCCAAATGAGATGTGCTGACCATCACAGTAAACCACCACAATTTGTCTCTCTCTCTAATGAGAACAACCTAATGGTCTGGTAGGACTATGGTGAATTTACATTTATCCTCTGAATTAACATAAAAGTCTTTTGCTTCACTTTAGATAAATAATAAGACCTTAGCCAGAATCTGTCATATAATTTGGTTTACTGAATCATAAATTTACAAAATCTTGTTTATCGTGCAGTTACCCAAACCTTTTAGTCCATAATTGCTCATTATGAGTAACTTACTCAAGGCCTTTATTACCTTAATTCTAGAATATAAAAGCATGCAAAAAATATCCTCTTTATATTGATACATATTTACAATGTAACATTTGCATCTCTCCCCAGACTGAGAATCATGCATAAAATATACTTACTATAGTTACTACAATGCACATTCATTATTAACATCCATCAGACACAGCAAATACTAACATTAATAATTCAGGCTGATGTAGTATAGATATAGCAGTGCAGCAATGAATGATACATTGATGCTCTGAGTGCTTCACAAGATAAAGGGCTACAGGAAATTCTTTGTAGCAATTCAACTCCACTGATCACAAGGAGAGCAAGTTTTTAATGCAGCCTCTTGCCTCAGCAGACATGCAAATCAACCCAATCACAGAATAGTCTCCAGTGGTAACATCAGCCACTGTTGTATTTCAAACAGGTACATGTCAACTATTAAACCTTAGTTCACCAGCTGTTTATAGCTTGTACATCACAGCTATGGGTCACACTTATTCACATTTTTGTTGGGGTCTTCTTTACAGATGGATGTAACTTCACGCTGTTCCTGGTGGCCTTCTTGTATTTAACCAGAATGAAATTCTCACTGGATAGTAACTCATATTCTTTATTTGGACAAAAAAAATCAGCTGAACACAGTGCATTTCTCTAAGGCAGAGCTTTTAAACGTTGTTCCGAGACCCCATTTTGAAGCTTGAAAGTGACTGCATTCCCTCAAAGAGACAGAGTGATAGAGCATGGAAACTGACTGTTCAGTCCAACTAGTTCATGCTGACCATGTTCCCAAACCAAACTAGTCCCACCTGCTTGAGTTTGGCCCATATCCGTCCAAACCCTTCCTAGTCATGTACTTATCCAAATGATTTTTAATCATTGTAACTGTACCCATATCCACCATTTTCTCTAGCGGTTCATTCCACATACAAACCACTCTCGGTGTAAATAAAGTTGCCTCCTCAGTGTGCATGATAGAGCTATTCAAAAAGGTTTATATATGCACACTTATATAATCCAAACTGTTCTCCAATAATCTTTGCATCTTTATTTGAATTTTTTTGGCAATAAATCTGCTACTCATTTTCACTACAGAAACCTGGCTGACTTGTTCTTAATATCTGACCCTGATTTAGCTGATACCTACATAATTTGCATGTCACCAACCCTGGATAAATTTAAAATTTGTTGTGATGAGCAGAGAACTGTAACTAACTGTTATAGGAAGGATATTATTAAGCTGGAGAAAATTTAGAAAAGATTTAAAACAATGTTACTGAAAATCGAGGATTTGAGTTATAAGGAGAGGCTGGATAGGCTAGGAGTTTTTTCACTGGAACATAGGAGATTGACAGGTGACCTTATAGAGTTTTATAAAATCATGAGGAGCATAGATAAGGTGAATGGCAGGTGTCTTCTCCCTTTGGTTGGGAATTTCAAAACTACGGAACATATTTTTAAGGTGAGAGGAGAAATATTTTAAAAAGACATGAGGGGCAATTTCTTTGCACTTTCCTGTGTAGAATGCACTTCCAGAGGAAGTGGTAGAGACAGTTACAACGTTTAAAAGACATTTAGATAAGTACATGAGTAAGAAATGTTTGGAATGATGTGGGCCAAACACAGGCAAGTGAGAGGAGTTTAGTTTGTGAATATGGTCAGCATGGATTGGTTTTACCAAAGCATCAGTTTCTGTGCTGTATGACTCTATAAAATATCAGAGAGCAAGCAGTGGGGGCTCAGAGAGAGCAGGAACAGGGCCTGAAATTCAGCGGTCTGACTGGTGTTGTATGTCTCAAAACAGAGCTCCAGTACAGTCATTATGTTCATTTCTAAGTACTACTGTTTTATTTTATTGATGTTTCCCTCTGAGGTTATGATCAGGTGAGAGTTCCACAGTGGCCACCTTTTTCTGAGGCTGTGAACCCAAACTTCTAACTTGCAATCCCACTTGGGGATAGTAAGGACTAAGTTGGTGACCAGTGGTGAGCAGATCAACCTGCAGACCAGCAAGAGTGAGATACAATGCTACTTCTTAGTGACCCTATGTGCAACAATGTCTTTACCGGGTGGTAATTCCTAATGGAGATAATGCCCAGTTTACATGCATGCTGCCCACTGCTTTTGCCCACCCCTTCCACCTCTACCATTGGTTCTTCAAGATAGAACATATAGAATTGCAGCTTATGACTCTCACGGGTGATTCTATAAGAGCTACTTGCAACTCTTGGTCACAATCAGTGTTGCAAGTCACAAAATAAGTATGTATCTACTTAACAAATGTGTGTTGCTCAGGTGTGTTGCTGTGACAGTAATTATACTCGATACAACTCTGTTCATAGACAGATGTTCAGGGTGGGGAGTGATATCTGTCCTCAGTTTGACTCGAGATAGCCTGAGGGTAGATTTTCGATAGAAAACTTCATTTGCAGAGCAAAAATGTACTAAATAGCTTTAGAAGTTTGGAAACCATCAATACTGGCAGCTGGAGATTTTAAGCTGAAAGCGTCATGACATTTTTTATATGGCGGTCCCCTGAGTGACTATTCATCTTGCAGGAGGCTGTGCTATCTTATTAATCTCATTGGTAAAACATTCACTGACTGGGGAAAAGGTGCATGAGTTTAAATGCAGTTTCTCTTTTGTGCCTGGTAGTCTGAATGAGAATCTGACCCCACACAATTATAATGCAACCTCAGTACCTGACTTTACGTTGGTCACTAATGTTTATGAAAAGACCAGTGGTTTAATAGGAATCAAACGGCGTGCTGACTATTAATTATAGCCTTGTACTATTTTCTCTTATCACAATCAATGCAAACCAATAAAGGAACAATGATAAAGGAATAGAAAGCTTTACTTCAATCTTGAGGATGACTCTTGTGCACTAGTTTCTCAGTGCAATTGTACAGGGCCTTGCTGAGATCACAAGGTGCTGTACTGTGTGCAATTTTGGTCTCCTTGTCTGAGGAGTGCTGTCCCAGCTATAGAGGGCCGATTCCTGGGATGGCAGAACTGACGTATGGAGAGAAACTGGATCAGTTAGGAATATATTGAAAGGAGTTTTGAGGAATCCCATAGAAACCTATTACATTCTAACAGGATAAATGCGTGAAGGATGTTCTTGATCATTAACAATCCAGAATCAAGGGTCACAGTCCATTGAGATGGGCCATTTGGGACTCAGATGAGGAACTGCAGAATTCTCTATTACAGAAAGTGGTAGAGGCTAAAACATTGAATGTTTTCGAAGGAGTTGGATGCAATTCTTAGGGCTAAAGCGATGAAAGGGTATGGGGAGAGAGCACATACAGCATACTAAGTTGGACGGTCAGCCATGATAGACTGGGAGTCAATGCAGGTCAGTGAGCACAGAAGTGAGTAGGGAATGGGTGAAGTAGTGGAGAAAAGGAATTCATTGTCCAGAAGATTCTGGATTCTGTAGTTCAGGAACAGCTTTCATCTCATTTTTGTTTTTCTTGTTTCGGGTTAGTGGGTAAGGGTGTCAACAAATATGGAGCAAAGGTCAGTAAAATGGAGTTGAGGCAGAGATATTTATTGAATGATCTACCTTTCTCAAAGGGATGGATGGCCTTCTACTTTTCTTCTGTATTATCTTTTACTCCCTAATCTGGGGTGAGCAGTAATTGCAAACCCCTGTGTAGTTGGTACCATTACCTGTAGCAATGACCACATTCAGAAAACACATCAATTGCTCATATAATTCAGCAACACACGTCACTGACCAATCAAATACATCAGTATATCTTAACACTACAATTGGTCAAATTCAACATTGACATACCCATTATTTTAAAAACAATGTTACACATTTCTCACATAGCCAACAGTGAATGAAGGATCATGCTGACATAATCACAGTAAGTATTTTTTCAGGAGGTTTTTGTTTAAAAATTGGAAACTTAGATGGTCAATGCTAACAACTGGTGCTTGTGCAACTATAAATCATGTAAAAGTAGCTGAGAGATTGTAAACTGTGTTATAATAAGGTGCAAAATGTCTGACTAAACTGTGTCACTGTAAACTGTATCGCTGCGTGTGTGTCACTGTGCTCTGTGACTGTGTTATTCCTGTAAACAACATGAGCTCATGCTTTATGACTGTTAATTACCACATTACTGCATGTTGTGAGATTGTAAACTTTGTCATAGCTGTGACCTGTATGCCATGTGCCTGTTTCCTCCATGACTGTTATACTGCGTGGCTCCATGTACCTTAAAACTCTGTGGTTGACTCTTAATTGCCTTCTAAAATGGGCTAGCATGCCACTCAGTTCAATGGCAACAACATTCCAATATAGAATGAAGAATTAGAGGCTTCTCCGTATGACTCCTTGAATTCTGAGTGGATGAGAGATTCCACAATCCGGGATTAACTATTAGGTCTAAAACCCTACAGATTATCATGACCGAAATTTCTACCTTTTGCAGATCTGTCGCCCTAAGTGAGACAACACAGAATGGTATCAATCAATCACTGAACCAGCGAAATAATTAAAAGGCTAACTTAGGTATGATCCATTCATCTATTACCATGATGCTTGATAAATCACTCATGTTATACATTATTAACGAAAGAGTGACTTCAGAGACACTAATCTTTGGAATGTTAAGTACCACAGCTCTGAGATTCACACAGCACTGTCATAACAGTGCCTTGGCAGAAGTGCATTAGTCTGCAGCGAATAAAAGGAAATGTCTGTATTTCTGTTACATAAGACCACCAGGTTTACGGTACTCAGTTGATACATGTCCGTTGGTAAAATGCAGATTGCACAGTTTATCCAAACCAAGTTTCCATGTTATTCTTCACTGCAGCAAAAGTAGCTGAAGAGCCACTGCATGGTTCAATGAAGATGCATCAGAAACAATCATTTGTGATTGGAATCCAGCAGCCTTACAAAGCCCAACAATAGCTCATACGACAGATGGGCAATAATGGATTGATTGGATGATGAACAGTTTGATGTTTGACAATAAAACTTTCTATTTACAAACCCTATCTGGTGTTGTTTTGCTTGGCAAGGCAATCTGTAAAACAGGAATCCAAAATATTTCTCTATAATCTTGTGTCAACATGGACTGGATGGCATGAATCTCTCTCCTTCTCCTCAGATGCTTTGGTTGATGTCGGCCATGAAGAATGACACTTGAAGGTGGAAGTGATTTTTCTTGAGCTGAGCAAAGATAGGTCAAATACCAGGGTGCGACAGACCGAACACAGCATGCACATGCTCAGGACACTCAGGAAATTGCTTCATCCTCGCAAACATCTGGCAGTTCCATCTCCTTCCCTGCGTCCCCACTGCTCTCCTTCCTGCAAGTTGGGGGGGAAACAAAAAAAAAGTACATTTCACTTCAAATTTACCCTTAAATAAAAACCAAAAGAACTGCGGATGCTGCAAATCAGGAACAAAAACAAAAGTTGCTGGGAAAGCTCAGCAGGTCTGGTAGCATCTGTGAAGACAAAATCAGAATTAATGCTCCGAGTCCGGTGACCCTTCCTCAGAAACTTGAAATGTTAACTCTGATTTTCCCTTCACAGATGCTGCCAGACCTGCTGAGCTTTTCCAGCAACTTTTATTTTTGTTTCACATTTACATTTGCATGTGTTGAGTTTGAGGAGGACTCAGTCATATGTTCCAGCCACAGTGTGAAGGCGTGGGGTTCCAACCCCCCCCCAGACAGCCTGGCAAAAGGGAGCCAAAGCTCCCATCTCGGAATATCGGCTCACTTTACAGTGGGATACATGCCTCAGGCTAGAATGCCTTGAATGGTGAACTTCTCCCCACCAGCTCCTCGTTCTATTCTTAGGTGTGGAATAAAGGAATCATTGTAATGATCTCTCCCTCCAAAGACAAGGGCTGGCTGATGTTCCCAGGTGGCGAGGGTCATCTAACAAAACAAAGGATGATGAAGGGGTCTCAAATTCAAGTACCCATTGCAAGCCTTGGACATTCTTCATTGAGGTATGTTGCAGCTAGATGCAAAAACATCTCTCCTCTGTCCCAGTAACATGCCTCAGCTCCAGACACAGGAGAGTCATTGCCAGTTCAGCCGGAAGATATACAACTACTCTTAGTCTGACTGACAGTATCAATGAGTGGCTAGACTCAAGCCACCAACAACTTGGCCATGTACGCCCAATACATTTTCTTTCAAGGCCTTCCAGCAGGATTCCCATTTCTACTGCATATGGTGCCTCAGTGCTCCAAATAGTGGATATTGAGTAAGTGACTATGGAGGATATATGGGGGCATAGAGGTGCCATGTGGAATTTGATGGGGTTCAACGTGGCACGTGGGATCTGAGGAGATGTGAGGTAGCCTATCAAGTGTAGGGTGATGGGTGAGGTCTAGAGAACCTTTAACCAGTGTTGAAAGTTGAGATGATGCAATGGGGAGGGGAAGCAGGCCTGCCAACCCACCCCTATATAGTCAGAATCATCCTGCACCCAAATGCAGGATGATTGCTGCACTGCAAACACAAGCCTGGGTAAAGAACCACAAATCCAGGGTAATGTCATTCACAGGTCAAAGTATGCAGTTCAGAAAGTGCAAAGGTGTGCAAACTGCATGTTTCTGAACCTCAACAACCTCTGTGTGTCTATATCATGCTTCTCACACATTGGGTCAGGTTTTACCAGCCCTTTGGACATCAGCAGTAAGGTTGGTGGGTTTTCAAAACGGTGCTAGAAATGGTGAGTGGTGTATTTGTCATCTTCTTCAGCACCATACCATCTTACCACTGGCAGGAATGCGAGCATACTTCCTACCTATTCACAGTCAATTAAGCTTCAGGCACAGAGTGAGCAGACCAACAGATGAACCCTGGTGACCTCCAGGCAGCTTCAGTCGGGGCATTGGGCCTTCTTTCCAGGCGCTTCTTGACCATAGAAGGGTCATCTAGGGGTAATGCCAATGCCCACACCAATGAGGTTTCTAGCCCTCACCTAGATGACTGGACCTGGTTTCACTGGACTGTGTGCAGATCCACCAATTTGTGCCCAACCTCCAGGTGCAGACCCAGCAATGGCCATTGATAATGGTGGTGGTGCTGAGCCTGCTGAGATGCCAGATTTCTGATTGGCTGGCAGTTCATGGGGGTAGACATTCATCCTTCGACTAAAGGGAATGACGGCTGCAATGACAGTGCAAGATGAGTCCCTGTTCCTGCTGGTCAGCAAAGATGAAGGGCCACTCTCCCAGCAGTCACCTAGATCAAACCAAGGTCTTTAAGAGTACTCAATACAGTATTTAATTTGTCTTCTGTGGAGTTGTAGCTGCAAAATGTAAAGTGACGCCTACATCAGTACTGACAGGACCATGGGATCCTGACTCTCCACCCACATTCTCCATGACTATCCATCCATATTACCAATGCATCCTTCCCCATACCTCCACAACCCTTTTCCCATATTTCCCTACACTCCTGCTACAGTACACATTCCTCTGCCATAGCCCCACATCCCTAGCCCACATGAGACTGAGATATGACAACAAGTGTGTAAAGACTTCGGCTCTCCAGCATTGAAGGGAGGCTCCCACACAACCTTCACAGCTAAGGTAATGAAAACAAACACAGCATGTTTAAACTGGAAGATCAGTACAGCACGGCTATCATGAAGTTCTTCACATACATGGAGTGGTCACCATATGCAATAATGGTTCATGTTGATCTTAAAGTATTAAGGAAACTTGCTCAATAGATGGGAAATATTGTTACAACTGGAAGCACTGGTGCTATTAATTATCCCCAAAACTAGTCACCTAACAGCATGAAAAAGACACATATCGATGGATGGCTCCAATCAGAAATAGTGCTACTGCATTCCTCTCACATCTGGATGTTGCAGTGTCAACTCCTGGAGCTGCAGAACTTAAGTTAATTATATTCTAGGTAATATGGTACAGTCAGAATTTGAGAACAGGGTGAGCAGTGTTAGTGATGGGTGATTCAGCATTCATCTGACTGGACGTTTTAGCAGGCCCAACCATGCTGTACACTTCTGCAATTAATAGCAGTGCCTGTGTTTAAATATTAACATTCAGACTTTCCTAACTACAGTGTAATGATTCTTTTCATTACTCTAACCTCTCTGCAATCTCCTGTCATTGCTGCTTTTTGATTTTTCAAAAACTTCCTTACATGTGAGGAAATCTTTCTTAACTTTCCTTTCAACATCTCTTTCAGATTCTACTTTGTAAAGATTTTTGCTTCTGCACATGATACACTCATCACTTATTTAGCAGAAAGGAAAGACTTGCATTTACGTAGCGCCATTACTATCTCAGGCTATCTCAAAGCACTGAGCAGCTATGGAAGTACATTTTGAAGCACAGTCTTTGGTCTAATGCAGGAAATGTGACAGCCAATGTAAACACAGTAAACTGCAACAAACAGCATAGAGGTTACGGCCAATAATCTGCTTTAGGATTGACTGAGGGATAAATATTGGCCAGGTCACCAGGAGAACTGCAAGAACTGCAGATGCTGGAGTCAGAGGTAACACAGTTTGGAGCTGGAGGAACACAGCAGGCCAGGCCACATCAGAGGAGCTCTTCTGATGCTGCCTGGCCTGCTGTGTTCCTCCAGCTCCACACTATGTCATGACCAGGAGAATTCCCTGCTATTTTTCAAGTTGTGTTGTGGGATCCACCTGAGATGGCAGATGGGGCCTCATTTCAAACGACAGTGGCTCTGACAGTGTAGCATTGCCTCCATACCGACATTGATACGTTAAAGACATTTCATTCTAGTTTGAAACTTGACCCTATAATCCATTTTCTCATTTTTGTTTGCTCCAATTTAAGGCCAGTAGTTCCAAAAACACCTTTCCTAAATCATGTGTCTTCACTTAACAACCCTGTGCTAACACTGTAATTGCATTATTATGATCAGTGTTTGTTTATCTCTCATTTTCCAATTAAATTCAGTTTTCATATCGGCCTCTCTTTCAACAGATGGTACCAAGAGGCAGGCTTGTGTTGACTCCATTTACTCACCCCTGTTTAATTATGGTAATCAGATTGCCCCATAATTATCATCCTCTCATTCTCCCTGATGCCCAGTTTGTTACTTCAGATCATTCAATGCTGATTTTCTTCTATAGCCGAGCCACCGAGCTGCTAAAGTGTCTCATACTGCATGGAGTGCAATTACAAAAACAGCTGGTCGACAGCCAGCAGGGAACAATAGAGGAAAAAAGCTGATCTCTACTCACCAAAGTGAAGTAATCGAGAATTCTTTGACCCATTCCCCACTCATCTCTGTGCTCACTGATGTACACTACCTCCCAGTCTACCAATGCCCTGATTTTAACCATCTTTGTTTTCAAACCCCACCATGGTCTCAACACTTCCTACCTCTGTAAAATAGCATTATATTAAATAGGTGGAGTAAACTTTTCCCACTTCAACTCTGCTCTGCCATTCAGTATGATCATAACTGATCATCCAACTCAGTATCCTGTTCCCACTTTCTTCCATATCACTTGCTCTCTGTATGCCTAAGAACTACATCTAACACCTTCTTGAAACCATCCAATGTTTTGGTCTCAAATGCTTTCGGTAGCAGAGAATTCCACAGGGTCACCACTAACTGGTTGAAGACTTTTTTCCTCTCATCTTAGTCCTAAATGGTCTATGTGTTCTTAAACCGTGTTCTTTGGATTTGGTCCCCTTGTCATCGCGAACGTCCTTGATGCATTTACCCTGTCTAGTCCTGCTAGAATTTTATGAGATTTCTAGAGATTTTCCCATCAATCTTTGAAACTCCAGTGAATATAGACTTAACCAATGCAGTCTCCCTACATACATCAGTCCTACCATCCCAGAATCAGTCTGATAAACCGTTTTGTACTTCCTCCATAGACAGGACATCCTTTGTCAGATAAGGAGATCAAAATTCCACACAATACACACTGCAGTCCCACAATCCTCCAAGGCCACGTCATTCCTCAATCTAAGATCTCTGCCATCATTTTAACCTCTTTTGCTTCACCATGGATGGCTGAGCCTTTATATGTCTAGGCCCTCATCTCTGGAATTCACTCCAGAAACCTTTCTTACTCTACCTCCCTCTTCCTGAAAGAAATTCCTTAAAATCAGTCTCTACAATAGAGCTCTTGGCCACCTGTCTTCCTTGGTTGGTGTCTTTTTATGTCAGACTATATTTCTCTGAAGCACCTTGGGGTGTTTCAGTGACACTTTATAAGTGTAAGATGTTAGATTTGAAAGAACAGTCACAGTTAAATTGTTTTACAAGTCAAATCAGATGGTTTGTAACACACAGGGTTCCATCAAGAAACGCGTGTGAAATGCTTCATTAGCAGTGTGTAATTTAAATCCAAGTAAGGAAACAGCAGGTAAGAAAAAGAGAAATTTCATTTACAAACCTCCTAGTGAGTATAAAACATAGGAAATGAGAATAAACGTCAACAGGATAAAAATTCAGTGGTCCCTGGTCACAGGCACAATGTGCCTGAGGTCCTGCAGCAAGAGGACGTGGTAGTTCCTGTCAAATGGTTCCCTGAGCAGACTGTAAAAGTCATTTGGTAGCGGGCCTCATTGCCAGAACTTACCAACAAGCACCAAGACAGTGCATCGTTAGTGAGAAGGGCCTTCTACACACTTGCCTCAAGGTCAAGAGTGCCTCTCTGATGAAGAGTCTAGGCCGAAACGTCAGCTTTTGTGCTCCTGAGATGCTGCTGGGCCTGCTGTGTTCATCCAGCCTCACATTTTATTATATTGCCTCAAGGTTACTATGGTAGAGAACAGACTGGTTAACCTCCTTGTTGAATGCGTTTTTGCAGAGTTTCTATCAGTCGTTCACCCCGTGCAGAGTCTGTGCCGAAACAGTCTATGCTCTACTGATGGATTCCCAGGGGCGCATACCAAGTAAATATCAAGTGCACCAGGAGGACCATCAACTCAGTAAAAGATGTTTTTTGGTCTGCCCAAGATTTGATGAATCTTTCGCTTGACTGAGTGTTGAAGATGGGCACATTCCAAGGACCAGGACTATGTGATGAGGGCCACTGAAGCTTCGGACAGCCCCTGTAGAGGGGCAATGGGGAAAGGTAACTGTCTAAGACCTTTGAGCCACAGTACACAGAGGGGCTGGAACCTGTAGAATCCTCAGACTTTGCATCTTTCAAAGAATGTACATTGTAAATAAACAGTACTGCCAAGGTAACTCAGAGTGGAACATGGTGAAAATGTTAAATCTATTGCAGTTTCTGTAATTTCCAATTTGAAGTGTTTTGCCCTTGGGCAGTGAGTCTGCCATGGAATGCATTTAACAGATATTACAATTATTAAAATTGCATAAGGTAGAATGTGCCATGCTAGGACAATAGAATTTTCTTGCAAATTCTGTAATATTCAAGTCAAATGTTCTTTCAATTGTTTTTGGTTATAAATTTTAATAATAAAACTCAGCGAGTGGGAGTAGAAGGAAAATATTCTGCCTGGAAGTCAGTGGTGAGTGGTGTTCCACAGGGCTCTGTCCTTGGGCCTCTACTGTTTGTAATTTTTATTAATGACTTGGATGAGGGGATTGAAGGATGGGTCAGCAAGTTTGCAGACGACACTAAGGTTGGAGGTGTTGTTGACAATATAGAGGGCTGTTGTAGGCTGCATCGGGACATTGACAGGATGCAGTGATAGGCTGAGACGTGGCAGATGGAGTTCAACCTGGATAAATGTGAGGTGATGCATTTTGGAAGGTCGAATTTGAAAGCTGAGTACAGGATTAAGGATAGGATTCTTGGCAGTGTGGAGGAACAGAGGGATCTTGGTGTGCAGATACATAGATCCCTTAAAATGGCCACCCAAGTGGACAGGGTTGTTAAGAAAGCATATGGTGTTTTGGCTTTCATTAGCAGGGCGATTGAGTTTGAGTCGTGAGATCTTGTTGCAGCTCTATAAAACTTTGGTTAGCCCGCACTTGGAATACTGCGACCAGTTCTGGTCGCCCTATTAGAGGGCTTATCTTATGAAGAGAGGTTGACTGAGCTCGGACTCTTTTCATTGGAGAAAAGGAGGAGGAGAGGGGACCTAATTGAGGTATACAAGATAATGAGAGGCATAGATAGAGTTGATAGCCAGAGACTGATTCCCAGGGCAGAAATGGCTAACACGAGGGGTCATAGTTTTAAGCTGGTTGGAGGAAAGTATAGAGGGGATGTCAGAGGCAGGTTCTTTACACAGAGAGTTGTGAGAGCATGGAATGCGTTGCCAGCAGCAGTTGTGGAAGCAAGGTCATTGGGGACATTTAGGAGACTGCTGGACATGCATATGGTCACAGAAATTTGAGGGTGCATACATGAGGATCAATGGTCAGCACAACATTGTGGGCTGAAGGGCCTGTTCTGTGCTGTACTGTTCTATGTTCTATGTTCTAAAACTGATATTTTTGGAAATACAAACACAAGCCTGAATGAGCTGGCCCTAGGTCCAATGTGAAACCAGATGACCAGTGTTTGAACTGCTGGTATCTGGTGGGTATTGGACAGATTGAAATTTTGCCTAAAGTCTTACCGCCAACGGGTGGAAGATAAATCCTAGGAAGGGAAGAGTGAGTGACTCAGAGGGAAAAAAAAAAGCCATGAACAAAATCTATTACTTGCAAATAAGCACATTGTTCTTACAGAGTCAATGAGTCACATGGCACGGCAACAGATCCTTCGGTCTGACTCGTCCATGTTGACCAGTTTCCCAAACGGCACTAGTCCCACTTTCCTGCATTTGGCCCATATCCCTCGAAACCGTTCCTATTCATGCACCTACCCAAATGTCTTTTAAATGTTGTAACTGTACTTGCATCTGCCACTTCTTCTGGCAGCTCATTCCACATATGAACCAACCTTTCTGTGAGAGAGTTGCCCCTCACATCCCTTTTAAATCTTTCTCCTCTCACCTTAAATATATGCCCCCTTGTTTTGAACTCTCCAATCTGCAGGAAAAACCTTTGCTATAAGACGCTATGCCCCTCGTGATTTTATAAACCTCTATAAGGCCATCCCCCAACCTCATACACTCCAATAAAAAATATACCAGCCTTTCCATATAACTCAAACCCTCCAGTCTTGGCAATATCCTTGTAAATCTTTTCTGAACCCTTTCCAATTTAATAATATCCTTCCAATAGTAGGGCAACCAGAACTGTACACAGTACACTGGTCATACTGAACCTCTGTTTTGAAGTATATGAGACGAGTCAGACCAGTTTTATTGTTTTCTCCTTCTAGTTAGTAGGAAGGCACTCCTGCTCCCCCATCTCCTCAGGAACATGTATTCTTTATTTAAAAGTTTGCATTTCATTGGTGGCCCTCTAACGATGGCTGGCCAATTCCCAGCACAGCAAGTATTGAATTCTGGTCCCTTCTCTCACCAAAAATCAGCCAGTTATCTCTTTAGTCCCTAAACTGGCCCGCACAAAGGTCAGTCTGGTAACATATTCCACCGGATGTAATTTGAATTTGACCTAGTTTATTCATTTCTTATTCTTAAGCCCATGGACTCCACAACTCGTGGTGGGTTGAGAGTGTTGGTCATTGAATGGCCATTTCAAAAGGGGGAACAAAGGTCCTTCAGGGGGTGAATTTTTTTGTTATCCCTTCAGCAAAAGTACTGTCGGCATTCATAGACAATCAGTACCTCTGGGTTTGATTACTTTGGTCCCGTCAGATATTTGAGGCCTGTTGAAATCACTGGAGCTGAAGCCTAATCTGGACAAATGGAGGATTGCTGGGTTTAAGAGTTGTGTGCTGGCTGGAATTCCCCAGGTAGCCCCCAGACTCCTCTCTCCTATCTCAAATGGAATTGGGGCACAGGGTGGGGTTGGGGGTATGATATGACAAAAGTGCCCGTCCTGAAGCCACATTAGATTTTGGAAACAAAAATAAAAGGTGCAGAATCCTGGGGAGTCTGTACATCATGCCAGATTCCTGGAATCGCCACCACAATAGTTCACCTTCCCAATCTAATAAACTGCAATGGTCTGACTTCTCCTTTGTCAGAGGAAGCCAGTTGACAGTATCAGACTTGGTAACACTATTCATCATCTTAACAACATGAATTTATTTACCTTGGGTGAGGCAGAATGACCAACCCATGTGACTCACATACTCTTGTACACATGTACTTATTCATATTCTCTTAATCATCACATACTCTTACAATATCCAACATAAATCTCTGATGCTCATACACATACATACAGATGTACTCAGTCTCTCGCATAAATACACGCACACGCACGCGCTACCTTAATGAAGGATGCCTTTTTGAAGAATTCAGAAACACAGTCTTGTCCCTGTAAGGGTCAGAAAAATGAAGAAATAAAGGAAATAAAATATTGCGAATATGTAAAACAGAAAGAGTCCGGTAGAATCAGAAATCAACAATGAATATGTCCAACACAAAACCAAAGAACTGTAAATGCTGGAAATCAGAAACAAAATCAGAAATTGCTGGAAAAACTCAGCAAGTCTGACAGCATCTGTGGACAGAGAATCAGAATTAACATTTCAGGTCCACTGACCCTTCTACAGGACAAGGACTGAAGACGGTTCTGAAGAAAGGTCTCTGAATCTGAAATATTAACTCTGATTTCTCTTCAGAGATGCTGCCAGACCTGCTGAGTTTTTCAAGCAATTTCTGATCTCGTCTTTGAACAAGGCCAACAGAATGGGCAAAGTAGGAAGCCTGATTGAGAATGGGCTCACTCCTATCCTGGAAGTTGAATACTCTAAAAACATACCAGAAGCCCAGGCTGTCAATGCTTAGTCTTGCCACCAGCCTCCTGAGACAATGTGCTCTCAAGAGAGCTGTGTTCATTAACCACACTGTGCTGCTGCCACTGGTGCCCCAAAGAATGAGCTCTGAGCTGACATGTCTGCTTTGAGGAAAAAGGCCATGGGAGATCAGTGAAATTAACCCTTCAAACATTTCCATAGTTAATTAAAGCAAGGTTAGAAACCCCTAATCCAACAGTCTTGGTGTACAACCATGTGGAAGGTGGTGCTCACTTTACGTGTTTATCTTCTTCTTTCCAAATTAGACAAAGCACATTTTCCAGTTCCCATTTTTCAGCTGCCAGACCTTTACCTCCTCACCTAACTATCTTGATCCTTTTGTAGCCTCCTTGTGTCCTCTTCAAAACATAGCCTCCCATCTATCTTGGGGTCATCAACAAATATGACATTTCTGTCTTCTGTCCCTTCATCCAAATCAATTATATAAATTATAAACGAATGAGGTGCTAGCACTGATCCCTGTTTATTTCACCTTACCAGCTAGAAGGGAACCCAGTGATTTACAAAGGGTGGCTGCATGTGTTGAAAGTAAGGAATTTGATAAATTTTGTGAATCCTGTTTGTGTAGCTGTGGGTTCCAGCAAGGTGCAGACAAATTGGGGTCGAGTAGTTGGTTATATTTGAAACTGACTAATTTGTGGACCAGGGACCCAATATTAATGACAAAGGTCCTCTGCCTACCAACAACAAGATATGTATTTCTTTTAAAACTTCTGTGATTACTTCAGGAATAGTGGGTTTTGATTTCCACTGTGCCACCCCAGTGAATCCTGACATAGATGCTTTCCAACATTTTCCCCATAACAGGTGTTAAGCTAAGAAATCTGTAGTCTTCTGCTTTCATCTCCCCTCATTTTTGAATAAATGAGTTACACTTGCACTCTCTCCAAAGCATCCAAACCCTTCCTATAGTGTAACAACCAGAACTGCAGACAACATTCCTAAAATGGCTGAATTAAGGCTTCATATAGCTGCAAATTGATTCGCCAATGTTTATACTCAGTGCCCTGACTGATTAAGGCAAGCATACTATACACCTTCTTTCCCAACTTATTCATTTGTGTTGCCACTTTCCAGTAACTATGGACTTGGAACCCAAGGTCTCTTTGTATATTAATGCTCCTAACAGTCCTGCCATTTTCTGTCTACTTTCCCCTCATATTTGACCACCCAAAATCCAACACCTCACATTTGTCCAGATTAAAATCCATCTGTTATTTCTCTGGCCAACTTTCCAACTGATCAATAACCTCTGTGTACTTTTGACTATCTTCCTTGTTATCCACAAATCCACAAACTTGTTGTTGTCATCTAAAAAATTACAAATCAGACCACCTACATTTACATCCAAATCATTTATATATTTATTGCAAACAATTGGAGGGCCCAGCACTGAGCCTTGTAATACACCACTGGTCACAGACCTCAGTCAGAAAAACAATCCTCTACAAATACCGTTTGCCTTCTGTTTCAAAGCAATTTTGTATCCAACTTACCAATTCATTGCATATCCCATATGTTTTAATATTTTGTACCAGCCTACCACAAGGGATAATATCAAATACTTCAGTGAAGTCCATTTAAACAACATCCACTGCCCTAGCCTCGCCAATCATCTTTGTCACTTCCTCAAAAAGCTTGTGTTTCTTCCAGGTTGGCATATGGGGTTCAACTTTACATGTTTGTTAAGGAATTCCAGTTTGAGTGCCAGGCCTCCAGGAATTCTTGTGTCTTTGCTTGGCTTGTCTTAGAATGGCTACTTTGTCCCAATCGAATTGGTGATCTTCTTTGTCCATGTGTATTGAGATGAGTGATAGTTGGTCATGTCTCTTGGTAGCTAGTTGATGTTCATGAATTCTGATGGCTAGTTTGCTTCTGGTTTGCCCTATGTAATGTTTTTGGCTGTCTTTGCATGGTATTTTGTAAATAATGTTAGTTCTGTTAGTTATGGCTGCTGGATCCCTTATTCTTGTTAGTAGCTGTCATAGTGTAGCTGTCGGGTTATGGGCTACCATGATTCCTAGGGGGCTGAGTAATCTGACGGTCATTTCAAGTATGTCCTTAATGTATGGAAGGGTGACTAGTGTCTCTGGGCATGTTGTGCCTTTCTGTTGTGGTCTCGTGTAGGTATCTACAGACTACGCTTTTTGGGTAACTGTTGTTTCTAATAACGCTGTATAGATGTTTTTCCTCAGCTTTACATTGCTCCGGGGTGCTGCAGCTTGCTTGAACAGTGTTTTGATGCGGCTCTATTTGTGGGTATTGGGATGATTATTATTGTAGCGGAGTGCCTGATCGGTGTGGGTGGCCTTCCTGTGTATATCTGTTGGAGCTCACTGTTAGCCATACCTTCAACTATTATGTCCAGGAAAGTAAGTTTGTTGTTGTTCTCCTCTTCGCTGGTGAATTTTATCTGGTGAGGATGTTGTTTATGAGTAGATGGGTTTATACCAGTTTAGCACGTTTGGTAGTCACAAAGGTGTCTTCCACATAGCGGATCCATAGTCTTGGTTGTATGGAGGGGGGAAAAGGGCTGTCCATTCGGTCTTTGCGTTACCGCTTCCGCTATTAATCCTGATATCGGTGATCTCATGGATGTTCTGTTGAGTTGTCCATATACCTTGCCGTTGAAGGTGAAGTGGGTTGTGAAGCACAGAACCAGTAGTTTAAGAGTGCCTTCTTTACTGATGGTGTTGGTGTTGTTGGGTGTCTGTATCCCTGGCCTGTTTAGTCACGAGGTTAGTGTTTTTTTAGCTAAGGGAATGTTTATGGAGGTAAAATTATGGAGGTTGTTTCGTCCATGTACCGAGACAGCTTTTTCAGTGTCTTGAGTGTGGCTGGTCAGAAAGGTTCCTTATCCAAGTGTCTGCTCTGTCTCTGTCATTGTTATGGGAAAGTTTAGCCAGCTTCTCCCGTAGGACCTGTCTTTTCTTGGTCTTGGTCTTCTGCTGTTTCACGGTAATGACTCATTCTGGTGTTGCTGTCCGTTCTTGGCTGGTCAACTTCGAATATAAAGTTTTTTGGCGCGTTATTTCCCACTCATATTTGTGAAGGCGGTCGTGGGCATCATTAAACATTACCTGTAGCACACTGTTCGCAAGCAACTTCACTTCTTACATGAAAACAGGTACTGCCGCACAGTGTAAAATATAAGCCACCGATATTCAACCCACAAGCATGGAAAACAGATGAAAGAACGGCAGCAGAATGCTGCAGGTAACGATTAAAGGTCGATTAAATAACCACAAACGGAGCTGCATCAAAACACTGTTCAAGTGAGCCGCAACACACTGCAGCAGCCCAGAGCTCCACAAAGCCGAGGAAGAATACCTATATAGCGTCTTTAGAAACAACGGTTACCCAAAAAGTGTAGTCTGTGAATATCTACAGGACAGGACCACAACAGGAAGGCACAAAACATCCAGGGCTGCTAGTCACCCTTCCATACATTAAGGTCATATCTGAAATGACCATCGGATTACTCTGCCCACTAGGAATCATGGCAGCCCACAAACCGATAGCTACTGATGAGAATAAAGGATCCAACAACCACAACTGACAGCACCAACATTATTTACAAGATATCATGCAAAGACAGCCAAAAACATTACGGAGGGCAAACCAAAAGGAAACTAGCCGTCAAGATTCATGAACATCAACTAGCTATGAAGAGACATGACCAACTATCACTTATTTCAATACACATGGTCAAAGAGGGACACCAATTTGACTGGGACAAAGTAGCCATTCTAAGACAAGCCAAGCAAAAACATGCACGAGAATTTCTGGAGGCCTGGCACTCAAACCAGAACTCCAATAACAATCATTTAGAACTAGACTCCATATACCAACCACTAACAAATCTGGAAGTGATGCCACCCACCAGACAAACCAAGAGAAATAAATAGCAAGCAGGGCAGAACACTGACACTTCACCAGAGGCACACTAATGATATTACCTCGCATGGTGACGAAATGTTTGCAAGCAAACGTACCAGCTCGGCGAGCAAGTCAACAACCGTGTCAACGACCCAAGTTACAATTCCTCTCAAAAGCCTTATGCAAGTAGGCCTGTCCTTAAGAATCTTCTCAAATAATTTCCCAATCCCTGTTTCCCATCTTAAACAAAAAGAACAATATTGGTTATTCTCCAGTTTTCTGGAACCTTGCCTGTGGCCAAAGAGGATACAAAGACCTCCATCACGGCCCCAATAACCTCATCCCTTCTTTCTCTCAGTATCCTTGGAAAGATCTCATCCAAACCCTGGGGACTTATTTACCTTAATGTTTTTCAAGACACCCAAATCTCCTCCATCTTAATATCGATATCACCCATCTCTTTGGCAAATAATGATATGAAGTATTCATTAAGGGCCTCTGGCTTCTTCCGGCTCCGTGCATAAATTCCCTCCTTTGTCTTTGAGTCGACATATTCCTTCCCTAGCTACGCTCTTGCTCCCAATACATGTACAAATGCTTTGAGATTCTCCATAACTCTACTTGCTCAGGACCTTTCAGGCTCCCTTTAGCCCTCCCTAAATTCGTATTTAAGTTCTTTCCTGTATCTTTTATATTTGTCAAGTGCCTTACAGATGCTTCCTTTTTCATTTTGATTAAGCTTTTAATATTTCTTGTTACCCAGCATTTCTGAATCTTGCCGTCTTTTTCTCTTATCCTCACATGAACAAGCTAATCCTGAAATCTAATCAACTGGCCTTTAAAAGATATGGATTAACCCTCAAACAGCCATCCCAATGTAATTTCTCCAGTTCCTGCCTAATGCTGTTGAAATTAGCCCTTGACCATTTAGCACTCTCACCCAAGGACTAGTCTTATTTTCATTCATAACTACTTTAAAACTTATGGAATTATGATTACAGCTCCCAAAATACTCCCCTACTGAGATTTCGATTACCTGGCCAGGGTCATTCAGTTTTCTAATCATAGAACATAGAACAGCACAGGATCACACGTCTTGGCCCACCATGTCTGTGGTGACACTGATTCCATTCTAAATGAATCCCTTCTACCTGCACATGGTCCATATCCCTCTATTCTCTACCAGTCAATGTGTCTGTCTAAATCCTCACACATTTTGCCATCATATCTACTTCTAAATCACCTCTAGCAGCATGTTCCAGGCATTAATATCCTCGGTATATAAAACGTGCATTGCACATTTCCTTTAATCTTTCCCACCTCTCACCTTAATGCTATGCCCCTTAGTATTTGACATTTCCACACTGGGAAAAATATGCCAAATATCCACCCTATCCATGTCTCACATTTTATATATTTCTGTCAAGTCATCCCTCAGCCTCTGATGGTCTAGCAAAAACAATCTAAGTTTGTCCAATCTCTCCTTATAGCTAATCCACTCCAATCCAGGCAAAATCATGGTAAACCTTTTTGCACTCTCTCCAAAGTATCCAAACCCATCTTATAGGATGGTGACTAGCACTGCACACAATATTCCAAACAAAGCCTAACTAAAGTTTTATGCAGCTGCAACATGACTTGCCAACATTTATACTCTGCACCCCCAATGATCAAGTCATTCTTTAAGATGCCTTCTTTACCATCTTATCCACTAAAGTTGCCACTTTCAGGGAGCTACAGACTTTCACCCCAAGATCTCTCTGCATATCAGCAGGATATAGATCAGTTGGAAAGTTGGGCAGAGAAATAACAGATGGATTTTAATCTGCACAGGAGTGAGGTGGTAGATTTTGGGAGGTCAAATGCAAGAGGAAAGTAAACAGTAAATGACAGAACTCTCAGGAGCATTGATATACAGAGAGATCTTGGGGTGCAAGTCCACAGCTCACTACCCACAACTCCACTAATTTTTGTGTCATCAACAAACTTACTAATCAGACCATCAGCACTTTCATATACACACACACTACAAAACAACAGAGTTCAAATATATGGCCCCTTCCCTGTTTGAACTGTCTGAATATTGTTTCAAGAACTCCTCCTGGGTACATCTAACAAATTCTATCCCATCTAAGCACCTGGCATTAAAGGGAGTGCCAGTCAATATTGGGAAAGTTAAAATACTAAACTACAAAAGCTCTGTTGTTTTTACATCTTTCCATGATCTGCTTACATATCTGTTCATGTATCTTCTGCTGGCCATTGGGAGGCCCGGATATAACCGCTTCAGAGTGAATATACCTTTTTTATTCATGAGTTCTCTGGATATGGCCTCGCTGGATGAGGCCTCCACGATGTTGTTTCTTAGTGCAGCTGTGACATTCTCCTAAATGCAACTCTCCCAACTCTTCTACATCCCTCTCTTTCACTCCTGAAACATCCAATCATCTGGGCCTTTTCCTAAATCTAAGCATTCTTGGAAAACTGCTACCAGTGTATCCACTATTTCTGGAATTACTGCCTTTAATATCCTAGGATGCAACCCATCAAAGTCCAGAGGACTTACTAGCCTTTAGCTCCATTAGCTTCCCTAATACTTTTTCGCTGGAGATAGTTGTTCTGTTTATTTCTTCACCTCTTTGTGTGCCGTTGATAATTTCACACTTTTAGGATAGTCTTAATCTCTTCTACACGAAGACTGATTGTCAATTCAACTCCACTGCCATTTCCTGGCTTCCCATGATTATTTCCACAGCCTCATTCTCTCACAGGCCGATAATCAAAACTGCTCAGATTCTATTAGCACACTTCAAATGGAAGCTCTAACATTTCTTAGAACAATAATGGAAAATAGGAAGGGAAACAAAGTATTGATAAAATTATATTCACTTCATGAAGGAGGAAACCTCAATATTTTGAGGAAGTTTTGTATTCACATTTACCCACAGTAAGCTAACCTATTATAAATCTCCGAATTAAATATAATTGGTCTATTTTCTGCACCAATCTCTTTTCAAAGTCACTTTTGATAATTCAAATGCTCTTCAGATATTCATGCCCGAAGTAGCATCTTGCTTCTAAATTCAACCTCCTGCCATCTGGGACGGAAACAAAATTGGACATGAAGACATGAGACTGGAAATAATGCAACAGCTCACTCTCCCCAGCTGACAAACGTACAATATTTTGACAACCATTGTAATTCTTGTTTGTCATCGAAAATGAATGAATCTGCCAGTATGGGAGATCACACCCGCATGATCATGTTAGTTATTTATGACACCTTGTTAAGTTTTCTCGCACTTGTTGGCCAATAGATGGAGAGAACTTCCAATCCCTACTGCTGATCCGGATGTCATCTAGTCACACAATTGTTATTGGACAAAAAGGAGAAACAGATTTAAGGTTATCCTGTTTAAAAAGACACTGTTATCAGAGTTCTCTTCATCTGACCACAGTACAACTTCTAAAATGTTAACTCAATCTTTTTTAGAGATGTTTCTTCACTTGGTGATTGAAGAGGTGTTTTCTGATAATTAGAGGGGTCACAGAAGAGCTTCCTCACACTTCTTTTTGTTGCATTATTCCAGGATTTCTTTTTTTCCTTGCCTCATGTCAATCTTCCCCAATTTTCCTAAAATGAACTTAGTCCTTCTGTTTTTCAAAAAAGGGAGTGATATGGCAACAGCGTCCTCAGTGTTTATGAATGTGGCATATTCCCAACACAACTTGTGCAGCAATTTCAATTGCAAGGCTAGCAAGAGGCAGCAAATAGATGAAATGTAAACTGTGAAGGGATTTTTGGACCAACTTGATCCACTCAAATGGAAATATAGTGTAAACATGAAACACGAGCAAACTGAGTGAGAGGGAGGTTTGAAGTTGACAACAGAAAGGTAGGCCAAGATGGATGTCCTTCTGAAATACTCAACTCTGCATCCTCACAGTTTGAGTGCTTGACAAATTTTAGTATTTGTGAAGTGACATGGCAAATGGAGTAGACACTTCGTTATGCTTATTTCCTCAGTCAGATTGTAATTATTCTGTACTTCATCTCCATCCTCCGTTTTTATTAATATTCCTTAGAACCAATTTTTAAATGGCAAAAGGTCTTTTCTCCTTATTGTGCATTCCCTCCACCAGACAGGTCAGGGGAGAAAGCATGTTCAGAGGGAGCTGGGGAGAAGAAGAAATGGGCCCCCGCACAAAACAAGCCCAGCCATTTGAGCCTCTTCCTACCTGGGAAATGTGTTTTCACTGATTATAAAGGACAAGGTATTCTAGCCCAGCATCCCTTTGGGACAGCAGTTCTGAGGAAGGGTCACTGGACTCGAAACATTAATTCTGGTTTCTCTCCACAGATGCTGCCAGACCTGCTGTTTCTCTAGCAATTTGTTTCTGTTGTAGCAATAAGATAGTGACTAGTTAATCTGTTTTAGTGAGCTTTGCTGATGACTTAACACATTACAGTGTACCACAGATAGCTCACACTGATAACTCAAAAATGGTGACAAAGTCTTCCACATCCACCCAAGAAGCGGGACAAGCCTCAATTAAATTATCTCAATTATCTGATAGTCTAAACCTCTGACCATGCAATGCCCCCTTGGTACTGCCCTGGAGGTTTTGTGGTGTAGTGGTATTGTAACCTAGTTCTGGGCCAGAAGCTCTCGCAACACGAGTCTGATCAGTCTGTGAATCTGCTACATCATTACCGCTATTCCCAAAAGGGAAAATACATGAAGTATTACTGTCTCACAGTTCAACCATTGTACAGTATTAAGGATCTTTACCATATGAACTGGAGGTAGATGGGAGGTTTACATTAACGTTGTTTCTCAACCAAAAACTGCCTACAACTTGCTCATTTGAGCTTCAGTGAATCTGTAAGGAGGGAGAGAAACATCTGATCCAAGGGCCTAAGATACAATTTGAAAATTGATCATGAAGCTGCATGCCTCACTGTCACATGTAAGTCTGAAAATGTAATTGCTTTCAGTCATACTTCTGAGGCCAGGATTTTTCATTTCAGTGCCTAATTGTAAGACCAGGCATTGGCTCTTCACCCCTACCAATGAAAAGGCTCAATGGATCAAGGGTGAATCAACTGGTGAAGAGCTGTCAATCGGGCTTCTTGTGAAACACGGCCTCTAAGACCAATGGCTTCTGGATCCTGGAGATCATCGGTTGGAACCTGGTCTTCATAGCATGAAATGCTGTACGGATAGATCTTTCAAAACATAGTTACATTGAAACTTGGAGCAGGAGTAGGTCATTTGACTCTGAGTCTATTCAACCATTCAGTTGATCGTGGCCGATCCTCTAACTCAATGCCAAATTCTTGCTTTATCCCCCCCCCACACCTCTTGATGCCTTGAAAAAAATCTAAAACTTTATCTTTCTCTTGGATATATTTGACGATCTGGCCACCACAGCCTTCTGTTGTAGAGATTTCCAAAAGTTTACTACTCTTTGAGTGAAGAAACTTTGCCTCACCTCAGTGCTACCCCAAATCCTGAGACTGTACCTTGATGTAGAATACCCAACCAGGTTAAACATTCTCCTGCAATCAGTCTGTCCAGCCATGTTAGAAATGTATACATTTCAATCAGGTCCCCTCTCATCTGTTTAAACTTTAGTGAACACAGGCCCAGTGGCACCAATCCATTCTCATAGGACATCCCCAGGGAACCTCCACTGCACTCCCTTTATAGCAATAATATGTTTTCTCAGCCGGGATTCCAGAAGAACATGCAGTGCTCCAGGTGTGGTCTCAGCAAAGTCCTGTATAACTACAACAAACAAAAAATGAAAATTCTGAAGAAATTCAGCAGGTCTGGCAACATTTGTTGGGACAGAAACAGAGCTAACATTCCAAAACAAATGATACTTCTTTAGAACTTCTTCACCACCTCACACTATCTCAAGCTATCTTGCTCAAACCTTCTTGCAATGAAGGCCAGCATATCACTTGCTTTCCTAACTGCTTGCTGCACTTGCCTGAAAAGTTTCTGATAAATCTACAGGGACACCCAGGCCCTTTCATGTATCCACACTTCCCAATATATCACCATTTAACTCAATCTTCCTTTCTGTTTTCATTCTGAGAGTACAACTCACATTTAGCCATATTGCTCTGCATTTGCCATGTATTTGCCCACACATTCAGCTGGTCTAAAACACCCTGAAGCCTTCTTGCAACCTCCTCACAATCACACCTAGTTTTGTGTCACAAGCGTCTTTCAGCCTGGAAGTCACAGGAAAAAGGGGTCAGAAACTCTGTATCCAATTGGAAACAGATTGGGACAAATGGAGATCCCTGACAAGCAGGTCACCCTGAATTACCTGTCAGGAGGGCATGTAATTGGGCAGATGGTGAGTTGAGACCCTTCGGAGACTATTAGGGGCCATTAACTGATAACTTAACAGTTGGAAAATCAAGGAAGTCCCAGTGGACCTTCTCGGCACCAACTTACCCAATTATTGTTCTTCTTACCTTCTCCAAGTTGGAGATAATTGTGTCCCAAGTCTCAGGTAACTTAACAGTTACATCAAGGAGACAATGAGACGGATTCATGAGCTAAGAGCCTGCATCCCTAACTTCAGGTACCTATTGCTGCACCATCCATAGATGGGCACTCTCCCCATACCCTCTACCCACCAGCCATCTTAAATCACATGTGTGATACCACAAACACTGTGGCATCATGACGTCAACTTGTGGTTGCTGTCATCCAAAATCCACCCTTCCACCGCCAAGGCCTCTAATCTCCACCCTCCCTCATATCACACTGATCCAAAGCATACCCACACAGATATAGTGAAAATGTGGATAAGCTGAAGTTGGAGTACCATTCATCCTTTAACCAACTGAATATTGGAACAAGTTCAGAGGTCGAATGGCCTTCTCCAGTTCTTAATGTTCATAAAAATATTACAAATACTGTCTTTAACATATGTGGTCTAATTCTTCATTAGATTTAGGATCTACTCCTAGGAATCCAAAGCAGCAAAAGATATCATATTTAATTTCAAAGCAGCATTTTTACCAGTGGTGTCCTACTTTTCACCAGGAAGTTTTTATTTCTGAGGTAACAGAAACATTTACATGAATATCTGGAAGATGGTGATGGTGATGGCGAAGGCGAACACTCCCATCTCTTTCCATCACACTGCTGACTAGGTATCTCTCCTGCTCTTACTGCCTGCAGTTGGTGCATATTGGAAGGATTTACAAGTTGATATTCGACCTCATTGGCAGCATTATGAGCACACTTTCCTTTGCTGTCAAGTCCTGGAGTGGGAATTGAAGCCAGAGTTTTTGGCTCAGAGACAGCGATACTACCCACTGCCCACAAGACCTTCTGTCATTTATACCAGTACACAGGCTGCAAACTAGAAAACTCACATGAGAAGGTTTCCTGGTGCCGACATGGACCTTCCCTCCTTCCTGCTCTGAAACTCAAATGGGTTTCCAAAGGAGCGTTTCCTTAACATGGCCTTCACCAAAATCTAAAAAAGAATGGTGACACTTCAGGTGCTATTCTAACAAAGTTACAGCATGAAACAGTGAATCGGATATTTCTATTTGATGGCTGGTTGCCAGTGGCAGGTTACCCAGAACATGGCTCTGGACTTCAGTAAAGTTACATAAACTGGAAGAGGCCAGCATTGTCTCATGACTTTATATCTCAACCCCTTCAGTACGAATCTCAAAGTCTGATCGTTTTCCTAGACCTCCCAGAACCAAAGCAGGCAGGGTTTGATGAAGCCCTCAAAAGTTCTCTGGGCTGCAGTGTTTCACCTGTACCACCAGGAATGCAGCTCAAACATCTGCCTTGCAGTAGATGGCTGGAAATCTAACACACTGTTCATATTTCACTAAGATTCTGGGGGCCCAGACATTCTCCAACCTGAGGAGAAAACATCACAAATATCACCCAGCTGTTTTCAGGGCTCCTGATACTGACAGAGGCCTGGACTTTGCCCAGGAATCTAGGGGATATTCCACTGAACTTAGTGGCCTTGAGCCTAACACAGCGGGAGTGGAGTCTGGTTTTGTGTACACAAAGCACCTCTCCAGTGGCCACAATGCCTTCTGATATTGAACCATTTGTAATGGATAGAGGTGGGAGGGAGGTGCAAGCACTTTCAAGGCCCCACTAGTGCCCCAGTGAAAGGTGGACTTGGGAAACGAGAGTTACTGGGGAGTCTAAGGCCATTCCAGCCAGGTGTACATCAGGCAAGGAGAGAAGTGTCGATTCCTGGAGATGTTAACCCTAAATCTATCAAGGGCAGCTAGTGAGGATGGTGGGGAGAGAATGTCTGCAGCTTTATACTCTAATACCATAATGTGGAGTGAGGGAGTGTGCACCCTTAAACGCAGCAACTACAATGATGGGTGACGAGCTCTTCTCACAGGCCTCTATGGAGCAGAAAGAGAAAGAAATCCTCAGACATTTCCTTCAGGACACTGACCCTACCGGAGGTCTAGAAATATGCATTTCACCTGTCTCTTCGACTGAGGAATAGGTAAAATCTTACAAATCCAAATTAGAAGGAGCAAACTCAGAAGATCCAAAATGTGACTTAGTTCTATCTTTTAATGTAAAAATTGTTCTCATTCTCCAAAGGTCGCTAACCATGATTGGAAATAGTTTTACAGACACTTGAACTAAGTTAGAAACTACCTGAATGGGCAGGAACTGGAACAGATCATGTTGGACTCCTGTTCCATAAACTCCCTGAGCTTCTACTTCAAAGTGGGCAGACTGTAAAAATCTTGAGAAGTATAAAACCGGCATTGCACCCAGTCCTGTCCTGCTCCCACCGGGGCTGTAAAGGGGGCAGGGGATAAAATCAGGATCCTAACCCTGGAACCTAAAACTCCTGGGACATGTTTTGTAATGTAGGGGGCACTGCAGGGTTAGGATTCTCTCTCCAGCAAGGTGGCACTCCTATCTACTGCTCTGAATCCTGCCCATTACTCTAAAGCAAGTGTTGGCCAGCATGTTCATTTGGGCCTCTGGCAGGATTCCTCACATACAAGAGGGAGCTCACTGCTGCCTGGCTGTATGATCCTGACCATGCTGTTGGGAAAGCCTGGGGGCACAGTTGGATATCTAATGGGCCGAGGAGTGCTGAAGATCAGGACCAGCATAGGCCAAGGTTGAGTTTAGAGTGTAACTGGGATCCTCACCGGCAACAAGGAAGTGTGGTAGAGGAAGTGACACTCTATTGGGCAAACTCAGTGCCATTATCACAATTTCCGGAGCACAACCACCTTCTACATGGTGACACTGAAGTAAGTGCAACCACAGAACTAGATGCCAGGGACCTGATCCCCACCACCCCATGCAACACAGAGAGATAGAAGGCAGGTTGGAACCACTGGTGGCTCTATAGGGGGTGAAGGGATGAATACTTGGGTCAGGGTTGAGAGACTTTACATTAATTTTACATTAAAAGTCAGGACCTAATTGGCGCAATGGGCCTCATTCTCTGCTGCAAATGACAACCAGGGGACGTTTAATCAGCCACGAGTGGCAATAACACAGTACTACAACAATCCATGCTCATTTGTTTTCCCCAGTCCATTTCAGTATACCTCCTCAAGCAAGCAGATACCAAAGCCCTGTGCCACAGAAATTTGAAACCCTCTATTAAGGAGTACGACTGGAAGGATAAAGTGAATAAACACTGACAACCGGCTCCTATTAGGCACATTATCCTTTCTACATCTTTGTATTAAAAGTGGAATGTTTTCTTACCACAGTTGAGAGGCTGGAGATTAATTTGACAGAGTTCATCACCTCCTCTTCAGTGACTTCAACCACACTGCAATGTTCCTCCTCCAGTGGAAGAGGGTAAGTCCCATTCTTGGTCACCCATGGATGCAGCTATACAATAAACCACAGATTAACAGATAACCTTCTTACACTTAATCTTCCAAACAGCCTGAATTATTTGATGTTAGCTTTTTACTTGAGATTTATTTAATTAACTGAATTTAAATTTATCCAACTACCGTGTGGGATTTGGACTCATCTGTCTGGATGGGTGGCTCAGTGGTTAGCACTGCTGCCTCACAGGTCCAGGGACCCAGGCTCAATTCCAGCCTCGGGCGACTGTGTGGAGTTTTCACATTCTCCCTGTCTGCATGGGTTTCCTCCGGGTGCTCTGATTTCCTCCCACAGTCCAAAGATGTGCAGGGTAGGCAGACTGGCCATGCAAAATTGCCCATGGTGTTCAGGGAGGTGTAGATTAGGTGGGTTATAAGGGAGAATGGGTCTGGGTGGGATGCTCCTTAGACAATTTGTGCAGATTCGATGAACTGCACTGTAGGGATTCTGTGATCGTTTGTCTAGGCTTTAGATTACAGTCTCAGTAGTGCCACTATGCCAATGGTCGGGGAAATTATTTCTAGAGTAGATTCTGGCTGTGCAGAACTCGGCCATGTTGAAAACGTCATCAAGCATTGCAAAGTAATGCTGGAGCAATTTTAAGTATAAGGTCCAATCTGGTCCTGGTGCGTTGATGTTAGCTCCTCACAGGAGCTGCTACTGTTTTTTATATTCATTTAGGGATGTGGGAATTGCTGGCTGGGCTACCATTTATTTCCTATTCCTAACTGCCCTTGAGAAAGTGGTGGTGAGCTGCTTTCTTGAACTCCAGTCCTTGAAGTGAAGGTGTACCCACAGGGCTAATAGAGAAGGATTTGACCCAGTGACAGTGAGGCAATGGTGAAATCATTTTAGATTTTCAGCACCAGCAATATTTTTCTTTTGAAAGGATAGTTTTAATCTATTTGTGTAAGGTATGAGGATCTGATCTTCTGAATGAATGTGAAAAGAGCCAGTCTAAGTTCATGGGATCTCTTTTTAATCATGCAGACTGGAATCTGATGATATCATCAGACTGTAATTTTGACTCTGGTCTGAGTAGGGAAACCACAGCAGCTTTAATGGCCAGCGAAGATTACAGAAGAGCATTCAGGGACAATAAAGGTTCTTTTTGGTTTCTTTCTGGGAGCAAGATAGACCGTCCAGATCTCTCACAGAAGGTTTCTGTTACCCTGTCCTGATACTCTCCTTGTTCCTATGATTTAACTTGTAGGCAAACGGTTTTCATTTGTCCCAGCTGGGGAGACCACCACCTACACGCTCCCCTCCAAACCTGACTTGGAAATATATCACTGTTCCCTCACTGTCAATGTCTCAAAAATGCTATATTAAAATAAAACAAAGAACAGCAGATACTGGAGATCTGGAACAAAAACAGAAATTGCTGGTGAAATTCAGCAAGTCTGGCAGTATCCGCGGGAAGAAACCAAAGTTACCATCTTAAGTTCAGTTTCAGCTGTGATGAAGAGTCACTGGACTCCACTTAACTTCCCACAGATGCTGCCAGACCAACCTAGTTTCACCAGAAATTAATATTTTTGTCCCAAAAATGCATCTGGTTCACTAACACCCATTACAAAAGGAAATCTGCTGTCCTTGCCTGATCTGTCTAATGTGTCTCCAGACCTAATATACTTGACTATTAACTTCCTGCTGAAATGGCTCTCAGTTGTATTGAAGAAGGTGGCTCACTAGTGTTGCTCAAAAGTAGTTAGGAGTGGGAATAAGTGTTTCTTGCGCTGGCCCAAGGTACAGTAAGTGCATAATAAAGCTATGGGGAGACAAGCTGATTGTGCATTCAAGGTAATGTCAATAAAGAGAAAGGTGCTAGGTGAATGTGACTTCATTTTTATTAGGATATAGACCACGGAATTCAGAACAAGTTGGAGATTGCATGGGATGAAAGTCACCTGACTAATTTCTGTTTTGGTTGAAACATTGAGGGAATAATTAATTAATTATGCTCTGTAGGAGCTTTGAAAGGCTGGTCTGTACTTAATTATGATGTGATCATGTTCACTTCTTATCAAATGAAATCATCAAGATATAGGTGGGTTTTGCTGAATTTAAATGATCTGATTATTTTCAACCTTGAGTTTCAACTGAAAGGAACCAATAAACACATTAAATATTAACAGAACAGAAAGAAAATGCTGTCAATGCATAACTCTTTTACAAAGGGACATTCATCAGTGATTCCAATTGAAATAATAGTTTTTTTGTGTGGTTATTTTATACCTTTATCTGTGGAACTGTAATCCGAGTGTCAGGATTCTTATCCAACATCTTAAGAAGCAAATCCTTCAGCTCTTCACTGATTTCTGGTCTGAGAAGGATGAATTTACGAGACATGTTAACAACAAACAGAGTAAGCAGCATTGCTAGAAACATGAACAAACCTGTTCCACTACTTCATTAAATGATATACACATTAACCCCATTTATCAAGTCAGTGTCATATTCATTTAGACACTCACCCATGAGAAATTATTTATTTCTTTCAATCTTTACATTTTTAATTGCTCCATCCATCACCACCGAAACCTCACCAGCTGGTAGAACATTTTGGAAAAGCGAGTTTTGCAGATTTCGATTTGTCTTTGTTTGAAGAGGTTCAGAGCTGAGTTCAAACAGACCTCATTTTCGTTGCAGCAAAGGCCTTAATCCACAGTGTAGGAATAACAAATTTTCAGAGTAGATATTAACCCTCTTAAAAGGGCAGGCAACATGTGTGGAACTCTCTAGCTGTGAAGCTATGCAAATCCCAAGGCCTTTTAAAAACATTTAAAAGGGGCGGCACGGTGGCGCAGTGGTTAGCACTGCAGCCTCACAGCGCCAAGGACCCGGGTTCGATTCCCGCCTCAGGTGACTGTCTGTGTGGAGATTGCACATTCTCCCTGTGTCTGCGTGGGTTTCCTCCGGGTGCTCCGGTTTCCTCCCACAGTCCAAAGATGTGCAGGCTAGGTGGATTGGACATGCTAAATTGCCCGTAGTGTTCAGGGTTATGGGGGGATGGGCCTGGATGGGATGCTTCAAAGGGCGGTGTGGACTTGTTGGGCTGAAGGGCCTGTTTCCACGCTGTAGGAAATCTAATCTAATCTAGCCTGCCCTTGTCAGTGAGAGGTGAAAATAAATCCAAGTGAATACCTTTAAATCTCCAGCCCTTTAAAAATTTTTAACATGGGCTGCCTGTATCAGTGAAAAAAAGTCTGTTCTAGAAGTTATAAAAGCTGTTTACTGGCTTTATCCCGAGGGCTATTATGATTTTACTATTAATGCTTGTCCTCTTCCTACATTATCTCATAATTTGATTCATAGCCCATAATGGTTATTAGAGGATTTGATGTGGCATTAGGAATGTAAGTCTATTTGGTTTGTAAGGAATTAAGTTCTTGAGGGAATTTATATTTTTGAATTGGCTCTATGAACATAAGGTTTATTTTAACTTTAATAAAGGCTGAATAAATATTATGGACATTTCTTTTACTACAACTCTATATAGTTCCTGAGATCTGTTCTTGGCGGCTAGTGGCATTGAAGGAATAAGTACAAGGGGCGGTACAAGAATTGACATAATGTATGAGCCATAAGAGACGGCATGTGATTTGCATGATGTTCATATGAGGATTATAAGGGGCCATTGGGGTTTATAGGTGGCATGTGTTGACATGAGCTGGTGTGGGTGGAGCGGTGAGGGGTGGATGGCCCAACATTTACTAAAGTACCAAACCCTAGAGAAATAAGGCAGATGTTTTCATTAGCCCGCTTTCTTACTTGGCAGCCCTGTGGCCTCTAGAAGTGGCAGGTCCAGCCCCATCTAGAACCCACATCCTCAAAGAATTCACTAATCAAGTGAGTTTCTCCTGAAGTAGGGATGGGGAGCTGGGAGAGAACCTAACCCAACTCAGGAGCAAAAATCCAAGTCCCTTGATGAACTTGTTGAAGCTTTTAATCATTTTAAATACATTGATGAGATCACCCTAAACCTTCTAAATTCTTGAGAATACAGTTGTTTCCTTAACTTCTCTCCAATATATACTTCCTTTCTTTATCGAAACTGCGTACAGTACTCTTAATAGGGTCTGACTAATGCTCTCCACAACTCAAACATCTATTCCTCACTTTTGAAGTCATCTTCTTGAGATAAAGTTCCACATTGCAGGGGTTTGGTTTGTTCACTTGTGACCTAGCTGTTTGCAATTTGTTTATATGTACACCTAAATCCATGAGCTTCTTCACAGCTTCTGGTATTTCCCTATTAAGAAAATTCCCGGATTTGTTTACCTCAGATCTAAAATAACAACCTCACTGTTTCCCACATTGGACTCCATAACTTTTTCAATTAAAAATTGTTTCTGGAATCTTGTTTCTGTATTTATTACTAAGCATGTGGTGTTGCAGTTTATGGCTTTCCATACTAGGTCAAGTCACTATATCTAACACCATCTGGCAGGTTCAATCCACTCATCTGGAAACATCATATGTGGATGATAATGATGATGTGGAGGTGCCGGTGTTGGACTAGGGTGGACAAGTTCAGAAATCACATGACACCAGGTTACAGTCCAACAGGTTAATTTGAAAACTCAGGCTTTTGGAGCCTTAGTCTTTCTTCAGGTGTTAATGAGAGAGGTAGTATCAGACACAGAATTAATAAGTAAAAGAGCAAAAGTTCACACCATTGATAAGGATACACTAAACAAACCTAAGATGCTGTTAAATCTTCATTCAGTTAGAAGGTTTTAATTGATTAATATATATATGTAAATTCCCAAATTCCTTGCAAGTCATGGCCCTGGGAGAACTAAAGGTTTTATCACCGTAAAGAAGAAGTGACATCTTAGGTTAGACGATGCATGTTAGGTGTGAGATCTTGTTTAGAATCTGAGATAATTGGAACTGCAGATGCTGGAGAATCCAAGATAACAAAGTGTGTAGCTGGATAAACACAGCAGGCAAGCCTTTCCACATCAAACAGATGTTCACCTGCACATCTGCCAATGGGGTATACTGCATCCGCTGTGCCCGTTGTGGCTTTCTCTACATTGGGGAAACCATGCGGAGGCTTGGGGGCCGCTTTGCAGAACACCTCCACTCGGTTCGCAATAAACAACTGCACCTCGCAGTCACAAACTATTTCAACTCCCCCTCCCATTCCTTAGACGACATGTCCATCCTGGGCCTCCTGCAGTGCCACAATGATGCCACCCGAAGGTTGCAGGAACAGCAACTCATATTCCACTTAGGAATTCTGCAGCCCAATGGTACCAATGTGAATTTCACAAGCTTCAAAATCTCCCCTCCCACTACTGCATCCCAAAATCAGTTCAGCTCATCCCCGCCTCCCTAACCTGTTCTTCCTCTCACCTATCCCCTCCTCCCACCTCAAGCCACACCCCCATTTCCTACCTACTAACCTCATCCCGCCCTCTTGACCTGTCCGTCCTCCCCTGACTGACCTATCCCCTCCCTACCTACACTCACCTCTACTGGCTCCATCCCCACCTCTTGGACCAGTCTATCTCCTCTCCACCTATGTTCTCCTCTATCCATCTTCGATCCACCTCCCCCTTTCTCCCCATTTATTTCAGAACCCTCTCCCCCTCCCCCTTTTCTGATGAAGGGTCAAGGCCCGAAATGTCGGCTTTTGTGCTTCTAAAATGTTGCTTGGCCTGCTGTGTTCATCCAGCTCCACATTTTGTTTAGAATTTGTGTGTTTTAATTTGGAGTCAGACTGGTTTTATTTCTAAAGTAGGGATTTATAAAACACCAATCTGACTGACTATCTATAACGTATGTGTGTGCGTGTGCATGCGCGTTCATTCATGGGTACCAAGATTGGCTACCAGCCTCTGCTCAGTGACTGAACTAAAACACATACAAATTCTAAACGAGGTCTCATACCTACCGTGCAGTCTCTGACCTAAAATGTCACTTCTTTACACTGATAAAACCTTTAGTTCTCTCAGGGCCATGACTTGAAAGGAATTTGGGGATTTACATATATATTTTAATCATTTAAAACCTTCTAACTGATTGAAGATTTAACAGCATTTTAGGTTTATTTAGTACATTGTCATCAATGGTGTGAACCTTTGGTCTTTCTAAATATCGTGTCTGATACTTCCTCTCTCACTAATGCCTGAAGGAGGACTGAGGCTCCAAAATCTTGTGCTTTCAAATAAACCTGGTGGTTGATAATGGATTTCAGGACAAGAATTCAATATTACGAAGTGCTGTTTGATTATGGATATCCCAGTTGTATCAGAGCTCAAAATTCCCAAAAATGTCCCTGATCGCAGGCACAGGATAGATTCATCTAATTAGGAAGGATTGATAAACTGATTGGCTAACTATCTCCTTTTGAGTAGCTGAAAACACTCTTGTGCCATTAAATAATTTGAACAATTTACCATCTTCACTCACTTTTCTGGAAACTCCACAGGCCAGTTCTTAATCTTGGCATGAAGTGCCAGGATGTAGTCGTCCATAAACGGACACTGCAGAGAAAGATAGAAAATGTATCTTCTAATTAAACTAATCTTGGGCAAGCCAGGAATTACACTGAAAACTGATTTAGGATTGTCAGTTGGGCTTGTAGTGTGGTACATTTGTTCATTGTATTACTATTAACACATAGGACCCTGTTCTTTGCAAACAGAAAGAACATGTACATGCATTGTGCATGTTTTAACTCAACAAAATAGGTCCCTCAATCTGCACTCATTTGTGCAAGATCAAAAGGACTGAGTCCTGGGGTAGGGCACTGGTCAATGAGATCCACTTCTGTGTCCTCACTTCCAACCTTTCTGCCACCACGTTCCCTGCAACCCTCAAACACAGATACAACACACTTCAGCTGACCACTACCTAAACAACCCCAGACTTTTCCACCTCTGATCCTCCAGTTGGGGGTCTGATGGGTGGGGTAAATATTCTGGTAGAAGACACAGCCTCTACCGCACCATTGCCAGGAACTGGAGATGAAGGTTGGCTGGCAGCTCCAGATGAGTGGGGCTTTCAGATCCAACTTCATAACTCCAGTAGACAGCTAATCAGCTGCTTGATTGACATCTGATCGAGTGGGCTTTCTGACCAAGGCTGCATGTGTCTCTCTACTAAACATGCCCAATTTTGGACTGCAGGAAAAACCCAGTCAGCATTCTAAATAACATGAGTCCTGTTACAATATAAAGAGCTATATACATACCTTGCCAAAGACCAGGCAATACAAGGTCACACCAATGGCCCAGACATCCAAAGCCTAAAAAATAACATTAGCAGCATTACCACAATCATCTACACTGATTTCAGGTTAGCTGTGCTCCTGTACTAATGCCTGTGCAGTGTTAGCCCAGCCAATCTCTGTAAGATGCAGCCTCCTAGCCCAACATATTCTCCATGATTCAATATCAGATTTATAAAGAATACTTATTTAATCATATATTCAAATAAAAACAGAATTAACTGCTGGAAAACGAACAATCTGAAACATACAGAATCACATACAGAGAAGTTACAGTAATGGAGGTGGTCATTCAGGTCAGCATTTCTGGGCTGATTTTATGCACTGAAAAATGTGCATTGATTCTAGTTACACTCGTAGAATTCAGAAGTTACAATGACAGAATCCCTACAATGCAGAAAGAGATCATTTGGCTCATCGATTCTACATCAACACTGCGAAAAGTATCCTGTCCAGACCTAGTCCCATCCCCACACTATCCCTGTAACCCGACATTTACCCTGATTAATCCACCTAGCCTACTCATCCTGGACACTATGAGCAATTTAGCATGGCCGATCCACCTAACCTGCACATCTTTGGACTATGGGAGGAAACCAGGGCACCCAGAGGAAACCTACGCAGACACGGGGAGAATGTGCAAACTCCACAGTCACTGGAATTGAATGTGGGTCCCAGGAGCTGCGAGGTAGCAGTGCTAACCATTTTTGTGCTTTCTTTGTAACCTGGAAAATCTCTTTTGTGCAGATGCTTATTCATTTTAAAAGCTCCAACTGATTAAAAGCTCTCCAACACACACTCAGATTCTGGCCACTGGCAGTGTGCAAAAAGTTTCTCCTTATGCCACCAATGGTTCTTTTGCCAAGCAGTTTAAATTTATCTCCTCTGGTTCACCAACACAGCACTTTCTCCACATCAACTCTGTCCAGTTTCCTCAATCAAATTTTTTTCTCAATCTCCTCCAAGGAGAACAAATCCAGCTTCTTCAAACCTAACTGTGTGAAGTTCCTTAACTCTCAAAATATTCTCAAACTTTTGGTTGCTAAAGCCTGCATGCCCTTCTTAAAGCATGGTGCTGAAACAGATAGGAACCCAGTCCATTATGATTTCCTTGCTTTTGTACTCTATGGCCCTGTTTATTGATTCCAGGATCCTGTATGCCCTATGAACTTTTTCTCAACATATCCTGCCACATTCAATGATAATGTACATATCCTCCAGCTCCATCTGCTGCCAAATCTACATTAAAATTGTGCCCTTTGAATTGTCTTTTCATGTCTTGCTATCAAAATGCGCCTTTGCATTTCATGTAAATTATATCCAAAACATGTCTGCCCTGTTCACGAACCTGATCTCTGAAAGCCTATCACTATTTACCTCACTGTTCACAACGTTTCCAAGTTTTGTGTCATTTGTAAATTCTAAAAATGTGTCCTGTGAACTAAAGTCTCAACCATTCATCCCAAAAAAGAACAGTAGTGGTTTTAACACGATCCCCTGAGGAATCTTAATGATTACCTCCATCCAGCTAAAATAGCAACCAGTCACTGTCAGTCTTCCTGTCTCTCACCAATTCAGTCTCAATACTGTGATTGCCTATCTTATTCCATGGGCACGTCCAAGCCCACCCTGCATCAGGCCCTCCCCCACCCCCTTTCTTACACTACCCCACGAGCCAATGAGTTAAGATAGGGGTGAAGCTGAGATGTTTCTGTGATGCAAATGGTGGTCTGAGAGATGGTATCAATATATGCTCAAAGCTTATCTCAGGATCAAATATGACGCCATGGTCACATTCAGACTGGCTTAATCACAGGCCATTAGCAGGGGCAGGGATGGATGGTTAGGGAACAGTATTGAACAGAGGTGGAGGTGGGGAGGTAAAGCTGAGTGTCATTTGTATTCTGGGCAAGATTAAAGGAGTGATTTCAGATGACACAGCCAGATATGGGAAACATGTACATGAGAAACGGGGGTGGCGGCGGTGTGCAACAGAGTTAATGGAGTCAGAACAAAAAGAGAAGCATTTCAAGTAATAATCAGTCCTGGGCAAAATGGTATTGTGGATCTGAATCTGGAGACCCCACTCTTGAACCAAGCACCAACTAAACGGCCTACTCCTGCTTCTATAGTTCTATGTTTCGGGAAGCAATTATCATCCACAAGGTTTCTAAAACATGATTCAGGGGCTTCAGATATCGAGGTCAAAGTCTAAATTTACCGGTGTTCTTTGGAGAAGCAAAGTACCATTTTGGAAAGGTCAGCTTTTCACACAGTCACAGAGTCTTACAGCATGGAAACAGACCCTTTAGTCCAACCAACATAATCCCAAACTCAACTAGTTCCACCTTCCTGCTCCTGGCCTATATCCCTCCAAGCCTTTCCTATTCAAGAATCTATCCAAATGCCTTTTAAATATTGTAATTGTACTCTCATCCACCACTTCCTCAGAAAGTTCATTCCACATGCGAACCATTCTCTGTGAAAAAAAAACTGCCTCATGTCTTTTTTAAATCTCTCTCTTTGCACCTTAAAAATGTACACCCTATTCTTGAAATGCCCCACCCTAGGGAAAAGACAACTACCATTAACTCTACCTATGCCCATCATTATTTTATAAACTTCTATAAGGTCGCCTCTCAAACATCCTTCCAATTTCTGGGGAAGGGGCACCGGACTCAAAATGTTAACTCTGTTTTCTCCTTCACAGATGCTCCCTGACCAAAGATAACAAAGTGTAGGGCTGGATGAACACAGCAGGCCCAGCAGCATCTCAGGAGCACAAAAGCTGACGTTTCGGGCCTAGACCCTTCATCAGATCATCAGATGAAGGGTCTAGGCCAGAAACATCAGCTTTCGTGCTCCTGAGATGCTGCTTGGCCTGCTGTGTTCATCCAGCTCCACACTTTGTTATCTTGGATTCTACAGCATCTGCAGTTCCCCTTATCACTGCTGCCTGACCTGCTGAGCTTTTCCAGCAACTTTGCTTTTGTTTTTTCTCTCCCTGCTAAGATATTGGTCCCTTTCCAGCTTAGGTTAGACCCATCCATTTTGAACAGGTCTTTTCTATCCCTTAAGTCATCCCAATTGTTCAAAAATCTGACTCCAGAACCATAGACCAGCTCTTCAGCTATTGACTTATCTCCTTTAACCTGTTGTTTCTTCCCTCGCTTGAGTTTGGCATTGGGAGTAAACCAGAAATTAATACTTCCAAGGTTCTATTTTTTAATCCTAACCTCTTAAATTCCCTTTGCACTGATTTAATCTTTTCCCTAAAAATGTCATTCCTACAATAATTTCTGGCTTTTCAATGTCATCCTTTAAGAACATGCTTGAAATGTTTAGAGATGTCCTTAATCCTAGCATCAGGAAAGCAACAAATCATCCCAAATTTACGCTCACCTGGCACAGACCCTCCAATCAATGCCCCTGACAGGCCAGTCCCCTATAACAATAGTGCTATCAAATCTTGTTGAATGCTGCCCAACCTAAAAATCATTCCAAGTGCAACTGCCTGCCCCTTCCATTTTCCTCAGAGAGACTATCCCCTTCTACAGTTCCAAAAACTGAATATCTATTTGGGAGAGGAATAGCCACTGGACTCTTTTGAACTACCTTCTTAGCTTCCCCAATAGTCACCCATCTATCTGACATATCCTGCTTGGGTAATAACTTTTCTAAATCTACAAGCCCTCTCACTCTGTACCTCATATATGCTCTTAATAACATGAAGCCTAAAAAAAAAGGATGTTTCAATAACATCTTATATATAGAATAAACTATCCTTCATTACCTACAGAAAATAATGGAAAACATTAAAAATGTATCAAATGTATAAAACTTAAATAAAATCAACCACTTAGTGATTAACTGAATAAAAAATGATTCCTTTTCAATATGTTCCCTGAAGAAAAAAAACTTCTCCAGAGCTGACTCAAAATGAAAACACAACTCCTTACTTTAAAAAAACTGTTCAGTTTTTCAAAAAAAACTTTTTGCAACATTAAAAATGACCCTCTAAATCACATAGACTTTTTAAACTTCTGAACTTAGAATAAAAAGAAACACAGCTGTTCACTATACAATCTTAAAAGATTGCTTAATAAAAACCCGTTCGAAAAAAATTGTGATTTAAATTTTTTTTTGCTTGTTTTGAATGTTAATGAAACAAAACAAATAAAAATCTTGTATTAGTAAAATACATATGACTGTAATAACTGTAAAAAAATCTATAGTAAATCTTTAAATAACCGTGCAATCCCAGGGGCAGCTGCAAGATCCACACTGAAAGAGTCACAGAATGTTATGAATCTACTTTGGGAAAGATCAGCTACCCTTTTAGAGAAGTAATACACCATTTTCTTTGAGGTCAGGTGTCCTTTAATGTTATTCAGAGTAAATGTGAATGTGCATAAAAAGTGAATAAAGTCAGTCTTTGGAATGCCAGTTTAGTTAAGCACTCTGCCTTCTAAATTTTGGAAACGAAACAGTCATCCTGCAGCTAAAGAAACATACTTGCCGAAAAAAGCCTGAGGGTTATTGTTATAGGGTTAGTGTTGGGGTTGATGGCTATCACAACCTTTCTTTACCATAATAGAGGGCTTGTAAATTCACAATTTGACAGCTCAGAGCGGTTTTTGAGGGATTAGCTGTCTTCAATGTGGTGTGATGAATACAATTATTTGTTTTTATACAGGATTAAGTATGCAAAAGAAAACTTCTGATTTTATCAGGGACTTATGAATTGAAGGGATTTAAATCTGTTTTATGGACTGTGTCATGAAGGCATTTTTTTTCAATAATAGAGAGGTCTGCACAATGTACTTAGAACTTTATAACATGTCTCACCATGGCTCCTGAGATCTGCTTATGTAGATACTGGGTGACTTGGCATGGAAGGTAGTGGGCCTAAGGTGGTGGGCAGATTCAGGGATTGGCACTAAATTGACATGGAAGGTATACAGCCATGGGGTCAGCTTTGGGGCAGGGGTGGCATAGAAAGTGTGATGCACCATGTAGTCTGTAGAAGGGTCATTGGGGTGTGGGTGGAGGGGCATGAGGAGGCAGGATTTGGAAGTCCCAGAACACCGAGGCAGGTCTTTTAACTAGCTTGATTCAGCACCTAGAAATCCCTCTGGCTGCCTCCTGTCTGCTTCTGCCCAGATACAGTTAGCACTCATATCTCCCAGAATGAAAATCCAACCTTTCTCCAGGGTCAGAGAAATTCCCAACTCCCACAAATCCAACTCAGCAGCGAATATCCAGCCTAGATGCTGGTGTAACCGTGATAACAGAGTGTGGAACTGGATGAACACAGCAGGCCAAGCAGCATCTTCGGAGCTCCTCTGATGCTGCTTGGCCTGCTGTGTTCATCCAGCTCCACACTTTGTTATCTCGGATTCTCCAGCATCTACAGTTCCCATTATCTTAGATTTTGGTGTGATTAGTTAGATAAGAATGGATGCAGGATAATGCAGTCCCACCCAGCTGAATGGCAGTGGCAAGGTATTGGAGGAGGATAATAAGATCGAATCTGTCAAAAGCTGGAAATCAGTTCGAGGAGGACGAGGAGGGAACATTCGCCACAGTTGCTGTCCACCCAGGATGTCATCCAGGACTTCTGACTGGAGCCATTTTGTTACTGTGGCAGGACAGAAACATATCTGGAGAGAGTCAACATGAAGTTCTGGAAAAGATAGGAATGAGTTTGGAAGGTGACATGTTCAGGGAGAAATTGGAGAGAGAGCCTAGTATTCAAGGACAGAGCAACCGAGGGTTGCTTTCTGAATGGACAGATGATGAGAGCAACGTTAAAGGGACAGTGGGACAACAGCTGAAGAGCGAAAGCAGCCGAGAATATCAGCTAAGATGGGGGCCAGAATGTGGAGTTGGGCGACCTGTTTAGTGGGAACATGATCAAGGGGACATAACATGAGTTTCATAGACAGGATAAGCTTGGTGACGATCTGAGGGAGATAGGAGAGAAGCTGGACGCAAGATCAGGCTTGAAACAAGAAAGCATTAGAGGAGGTTTGGCCGGGCAGACTAGCCAAAATAAGGGACCTGGCAGAAGTAGATACTTAAATGGTTCTATTTGGATGGCATAGTGGCTCAGTGGTTAATACTTCTGCCTCACAGAACCAGGTACTCGGGGTCAATGGAACTTTGATGACTGTGCCGAGTTAACACATTCTCCCCGTGTCAGAGTGAGTTTCTACCGTGCGCTCCAGTTTCTTCCCACAGTCCAGAGATGTGTAGGTTAGATGGTCTAGCCACGGTAAATGCAGGGTTACAGGGATATGGTAGCAAGCTGGGTTTGGGTGGAATGGTCTTTGGAGGGTTGGAGCAGACTCATTAGGCTGAATGGCCTCTTTCCTCACTGTAGGGATTCTACAATTCTATCATTTGACAGAATGTCAAAGCCAAAGATGACACTGCAGTTGAGTAAATCAATGACTGCCGAATTATTGTGCTAACAGATTCTGAAAGGATCGATAGTTAGGATTTTTGAGTGCGTAGTTGTAAATGAATTAGAGCATAGCATTTTCTCGGGAGGGAACCAAATAAATAATAGGACAGATGACAAAATGTTAAAACACTAAGATGTTTTAAGAGGTTTTTTTAAGGAGGAAGAGGTAAGTGAGGGGGAGAATCTGTGGAGGAAATTCCAGAGTTAAGGGTTCAAGTAACTGGAGACATGATTGTCACTGTGCAAAAGTTGAAGGGAAAGGGGATGCCAAACAAAGTTGAAAAGACACACGGCACGTTAGCTGGAGAAAGACAGTTTTTCTGGCAGGGTCTAGGCTGAAAAGGGTTACACAGAAAAATAAGATTGAGGCTATATTGAGATTTTGAACAGATGCATCTGAATATTAAAATCTAAATGGTGCAAGTCATGGAGACAATGTTGGTCATTGAGTGAAGTGCTGATGGTGATAGATATGACTGCAGCTCTTTGATTCAAAAACTTTTTGGTCAGTGGTTGAATAATGAAAATACAGGCTATTGGTTCCCTACCTTCCCATGAAAGCTCTTCCTGGTCTCAGACAGTGTCTCTGGTGCCATGAATGCTGGAGTCCCGGCTGTGCTGGAGAGCAAGGCATCATTCCCCTCAAACTGGTTGCTTACTCCAAAGTCAGCAATTTTAATGTGGCCATCATCTCCCAGGAGCAGATTTGAAGGTTTGATATCTCGATGAATGATCTTCTGGTAGTGTACTATGGGAAGTAATAAAGGTAAAATAACATTATTTGGAGAGCCTACTTATTTCAGAAAGTATGACTGATTGAGCTTGTGCGGTAACAGCTCCCAACATTAGGGGGCATATGCAGCAAGCTCATCAGTCAAGTCCTGAGCTGTCAAGCCATATCTGAATTTTGCCAACATACTACAGTCAGTTAATACAGGAGGGAAAGGTAGAATATTCTTCACTTCGCTGGTACAACAAGAAAGAGAAATCACTAACACTTCTGTCCCAGGTTCCAGCAGGACCGCTAGTCAGGCATCACTTTGAATGATCTAGCAACTCTAGGTTAGGCATCCATGAGGTGCTGTGGACATTAACAGAAGGACAACAGCAGTATTGTACTGAAGTGCAATCTGCAACCTCAGGAACCAGCATATCTCCCACTCTACCATTAGCACCAAACTAAGGCATCAACCCTGGTTCAACGGAGAATACAGGAAAGCATGCCAGGGGCACTATTGAGCGTGCCAAAATATAAGGTGTCAGCCTGGTGAAGCTACAGCATCGAACTACTTACATTAAACAATGAATAGTGGATAAACAGCCGACAATTAAACAACAAAGAGGAGGAGGAAGCTGCACAAATATGCCATCCTCAGTGATGGGGGAGCCCAGCACATCAATGCAAAAGACAAGAGTGGAAAATTTCAACAAGCTGAATGGGTGATATTGAAACTAATATCTATTTCAAGCCCACCGACTCCCACAGCTACCCGGACTACACCTCCCCTCACCCAGTGTCCTGCAAAAAAATACAATCCCTACTCACAATTCCTCTACCTCTGCTCCCAAACTGAAGCCTTCCACTCCCGAGCATCCCAGATGTCCTCGTATTTCAAGGACTGTTACATCGCTCCCCCACCCCACCCTCCCCCCCAGTGGCTGAAAACGTCCTCAACCACATCTCTCATGTTTCCCATACCTCAGCCCTCACATCCGCTTCCGGCAATAAAAACAAAGACAGAATTCCCCTTGTCCCCGCGAATCACTCCGGATTCAACGCATCATTCTCCACCACTTCTGCCACCTGCAATCTGACCCCACTACCAAGGATATACTTCCATCTCCACCCTTATCTACCTTCCGGAGGGACTGCTCTCTCTGTGACTCCCTTGTCCGTTCCACACTCCCCATTAGCCCCACCACCCCGGCACCTTTCCCTACAACCGCAGGAGGTGGTACACCTGCCTCTACACCTCCCCCCTCACCCCATCCTGGGCCCAAAAAAAAACCCTTCCACATCAAACAGATGTTCACCTGCACATCTGCTAATGTGGTCTATTGTATCTGCTGTTCCCAAAGTGGTCTCCTCTACATCGGTCAGACCAAACGGAGACTCGGAGACCGCTTTGTAGAGCGCCTGCGCTCGGTTTGTGCCAAACGAAAATACCTTCCAGTTGCAAACCACTTCAACTTCCCCTCCCACTCCCTGGACGACATCCTGGGCCTCTTCCAGTGTCACACCAATGCCACCCAGAAACTGGAGCACAGCACCTCATATTCTGCCTTCGAAGTCTACAACCCAGTGGTCTCAACGTGGACTTTACTAGCTTCAAAATCTCCCTACCCTCAACCTCATCATAAGATCAGAAACCCCTCTCATCCCCCGCTCACTGACCTGTCCATTTTCTCTCCCACCTATCCATTCCTCCCATCTCACTGACCAATCTCCACTACTGCCTACCTATACTCACCTTTACTAACTTCATCCCCCCCTCCTTGACCTGTGTCTTCTCTCCAACCTAGCCACTCCACTATCTACTTGCTATCAGTGTGCCACCCTCTCTACTTATTTCAGAGTCCCGTTCCCCTCCCTCATTTCCAAAGAACGGTCCTGACCCAAAACATCAGCCTTCCTGCTCCTCTGACGCTGCACGGCCTGCTGTGTTCCTCCAGCACCACACTGTGTTATCTCAAACTCTAGCATCGGCAGTTCCTACTATCTCTGCCGAATGGTGATCTATCTTGTCCTCCTCCTGAGGTCTCTAGCATTACAAATACCAATCTTCAGCCGATTCAACTCACTCTACATGATGTCAATAATTGATTGAAGTTACTGGGCGCTGCAAAGATGACTGGCACCGACAATGTTCCGGCAACAGTACTGAAGACAAATGCTGCAGAAGTAGCTGTAGCCCTAGCCAAGCTATTCAAGTACAGTTACTACACTAGTGTCTGTCCAAAAATGTGAAAAATTGTGGAAAAAAATGGAGATTAAAGTTTTGTGAGGTAACATATCAACTATGTTGGGAAAAGGGCCTTGTGAAAGCTCCTGAAATTAGGACGGGACATCGCAAGGAAGATATGTATGAGCTCATTTACAGTATGTAAGTGCTTGGCTTTTGAGTGTGCTAAAATCTCACTTGCAGGCAAGTATTGCAGTGAGGGCGAACTGCAGGAAGAGAAAGCAAACTGGAAGTCGGTCAGAAGATACTGGTGGTATTTCTAGAGAAATAATTTCAAAGAAATTGCAAAAGCAGACTGAAGGAAGGACAAGCGTGAATTTGAAAACAAGGATGTTAAGTTCAACCTGCTGGTTAACGCAATGACTGTGCTCCTCTGTGATGGTGATAATAGAGTCATAGAGTCATACAGCATGGAAAAAGGCCCTTTGGTCTGACCAGTCCTTGCCAAAATTAATCCCAAACTAAACTAGACCCACCTTCCTGCTCCTGGCCTATATCCCTCCATACCTTTCCTATTCACGTATCTATCCAAATATCTTTTAAACATTGAGATTATACCCACATCCACCACTTCCTCAGGAACCACCCTGTGTAAAAAATTTGCCTCATGTCTTTTTTAAAATTCCACTCATCTTACCTTAAAAACGTGCCCCCAAGTCTTGAAATCCTCCATCCTCAGGAAAAGACAACCACCATTAACTCTATCTATACCTCTCATTATTTTATAAACTTCTGTAGGACACCTCTCAACCTCCTACGTGCCAATGAAAAAAGTCCCAGCTGATCCAGCCTTCCTTTATAAATCAAACCTTCCATACCTTATGGATTTCATGCAACATAAAATGTAGGTTTTGGACAATTGAGAGGTAATGTCGAGAGGAGGCTAAGACTAGTTTGGGTGCTACAGACCCATCATACCAGAGTGCATCAGTAGTAGACCAAGTAAAGTTGGCGGATGGAATGCTAATCAAGGGGCTACTTTGTGCTGAATGGTGTCAAGCTTCTTGAATGTTGTTGGAAATGTACTCGTACAGGCAAGTGGGGAATATTCCATCACATTCCTGACTTGTGTTTTGTAGATGGTGGACAAGATTTGGGAAGTCAGGAGGTTATTTGCTGCAGAATTCCTCACCTCTGACCTGTTCTTATAGCCACACTGTTTTTATGGCTAGTCCACTTCAGGTTTTGGTCAAAGGTAATATTCAGAATGTTGACAGTGGAAGATTCAGCAATAGTAATGCAATTGCATGTCAAGGTTAGGTTATCTGTTATTAGAAATGTCATTGCCTGGTACACGTCTGGCACCGACTGTAACTTGCCATTTGTTAGCCAAACCTAGATATTCCAGTGTTGTGCAATGATATCCTCAGGCTGAAAACAAAAACTTACATCTAACAACCATAACTATCTCATGCTTTTCCCTGATTCTCATTTACTCTATTTTTTCTAGGGTTCCAACATGCAATACTTGGTAGGTAAAGTGTTGCCATCACGTCAAGGACAGTATTGCTCACCTCATCTGTGGAGTTTGGTTCTTTTTTCCCTACATGAACCAAGGCTGTTATGAGGTTAGGACCTGAGTGGTCCTAGCAAACCCAAACCTAATATTACTGCTAAGCAAATGCTGCTTGAAAACACTTTTCAACCTTCTGGACTTAATATTGAGTTTAGCACATTAAGATTGTGAACCAACTGCCATTCCTTCCCTTTATTTTCACTTTACTAGATGTATTCTCTGTCACCATGTCCTGTCCCTCTCCCTCTTTACCCTTCACCCTCCTCCCCAACTCCAGTGGAACTATCTGTTTGTTCCTGTCCGGCAGTTAGACACACCATTGTTCTGCCATTCTCACATTCCTATCACTGTTCCCTCCAGGACACCCTGGTCCACTCTCCCTTCACTCCCAACATCCCCTCACAGCCTCACATCACCTTCCTCTGCAACAGCAGAAGGTGTAACACCTGTTTGTTTACTTCCTCCCTCCTCAGTATCCATGTACACCTTCAAGGTGAAGGAGCACTTTACCTGGTCTCCACTACATTGGGGAAACGAAGCATAGACTGGGTGACTGCTTTGCAGAGCACATTAGTTCCATCTGCAAAACAGATCCTGAACTTCCAATAGCCTGCTTTAACGCACCACCCTGTTCTCTGACCAACATCTCTGTCTCCGGTTTGCTGTAGTCCTCCAGCAAAGCTCCGTGCAAGCTGGAAAAAACAGCACTTCATTTTCCACATGGGGACCCTGCAACCTTCTGGACTCAATATCGAGTTCCATGACTTTAGGTCTTGAGCTCTCTCATGTCCTTACCCCAATCCACATACATCAGGCCTTGTTATCAGATAGTCTGTTATTACACAGAACCCATTGTTAACCACTGACAGTCTCCATTAATAGCTATTCACCCTCCTAGCCAGATCTTCATCCACTCCTTTGTCTGTCCAAATAATCTTCTCTCCCTTTGGGCTCTATCCTCACCCATCATTTACACCTCACCCCATCCCTCCACCCTACCTCCTACACAGAAGCAGACATCTTCCTAGCTACCATCAGTTCTGAGGAAGGGTCATTTAACCCAAAACGCTAACTCTGATTTCTCTCCACAGATGCTGCCGGACCTTCTGAGCCTTTCCAGCAATTTCTGCTTTTGTTTCTGATTTACACCAACCCCAACTGCAGTTCTTTCGGTTTTTATTTAATAATCTCTGGATTACTATCTCAGCCACATCAAAATTGGTATAGTGTGAATAAGAATTTGGCAGGTAAATGCATGGCTCAAAAACAGGTGTGGGAGAAGTAGGTTCTAGTTTGTGGGACACTAGCATCAGTAAAAGTAAGTGGCATCTGTGCTGTACTGAATAAATGTGACCTGATAGCCATTACTGCGGTATGGTTACAGGGTGGCAAGGATTGGGTTCTGATTATTGAGACATTTATGACATTCACGAATGACAAGAAGCTAGGTAAAGGCAGGCGGGTAATACTCCTAATCAAGGATGGTATTTGTGCTGTGGTTAGGAATGACTTTGGTCCTGGACATCAGGACATAGAGTCAATGGGTGCGAAGATGAGAAATAGTAGGGGAAAGAAAAGAAGTTGCCTCTGGGAGTGATCTACAGGAACCTGTAACTTATGAGTAAAATTATGCAAGAAGAAATATGGAGCGCTGGTGATAGATGAAATGCAATATTATGGGTTAATTTAATCTACTGTAAACTGAAGAAATCAAATTGGTAGCACTGGCCTCAATGAGGCTTTCACTGAAAGTTTGGAGACAGTTTCTCGAGTGAGAGACAGAGAAAGAAAGAGAGATGGTTAAGCTCAATGATGTATTGTTTAATGTGAAAGAATAATTAATAATCTTAGGGTAAAGGCACCTCCACCTTTAAACAATCAGAACATTATTGAATATTATTTCTGGCACAGGTCTAAGTCTGGTACTTTAAACTTGGACAGGGGTAACTTTGTTGTCTTGAAAGCTGTGATAACTGAAGTGAACTGGGATACTAGACTAGAGGATGGATTAACAGAAACACAGTGTCAGACATTTAAAAGGATATTTCAGAACACTCAGAATAAATGCATTTCTATTCTCAAGAAGAGTTCCAAAGGGAGCACACAATATCTGTAGTAAACTTAAAAAAAAAATCAGGGCAGCATCAAACTTTTGGAAAATCATGTAATTGCATAAAGATAAGTGGCAGGTGAGATGACTGGTCAGAATACATTGAATGGCAGAGAACGACTAAAAGGTTGATCAAGAGGAAGCAATTAAATCATGCAAGGAATCTGCCAATAGATGTAAAACAAGTAGCAAAAGTTTCTACGGGTATCAAAAAATACAGCAAGTAAAATGAGCATTAGTGCTCCGGAGGGTGAAAATAGGGAGTCAACTGTAGATAAGAAAGAAATGGTGTGTATAATTAACAAATTTTTGGCTTCTGTCTTCACTATGGACTAAACACAAACATCCCAGTAATACCTACAAATCAGGATATTGAAGAAAAAAAGAGTAAGTTGGCAACGTTATAATCATCAGGGAAGTAGTACTGAGCAAACTGATGAAATTGTGGTTGATAAGTCTCTGGCTGCAGAATGACTTCATCCTAAGGCATTAAAAGAAGTAGCTTATGATGTGGTAGGTGCAGTGGTGTTAACTTTCCATTTGATTCTGGAAAGATACCGCTTGAATAGATACAAGCAAATATAACCCCTATATGCAAGAAGGGGTGAAAGCAGAGCACAGGTAACTATAGCCAGTTCGCCTGAAGTCTGAGATAACACAGTGTGGAGCTGGATGAACACAGCAGGTCAAGCAGCAAAGGAGCAGGAAAGCTGACCTTTCAGGCTGAGACCCTTCTCCAGAAATGGGGGAGGGGAAGAGGATTCTGAAATAAATAGGGACAGAAGGGGAAGCAGATGGAGGATGGATAGAGGAGAAGACAGGCAGGTCAAAGAGTTGGGGATGGAGCCAGTAAAGGTGAGTGTAGGTGGGGAGTTAGGGTGGGGGTAGGTCAGTCCAGGGAAGATGGACAGGTCAAGGAGGTGGGATGAAGCTGGTAGGTAGGAGGTGGTGTGGGGCTTGAGGTAGGAGGAGTGGATAGTTGGGAGGAAGGACGGACAAGTTAGGGAGACGGGGATGAGCTGGGCTGGTTTTGGGATGCAGTGGGGGAAGGGGAGATTTTGAAGCTTGTTAAGTCCACATTGATACCATTGGGCTGCACGGTTCCCAAGCAGAATATGAGTTGCTGTTCCTGCAACCTTCAGGTGGCATCATTGTGGCAGTGGAGGAGGCCCAGGATGGACATGTCGTCTGAGGAATGGGAGGGGGAGTTGAGGTGGCTCTTGACTGGGAGGTGCAATCGTTTGTCGCGAACTGAGCATAGGTGTTCCACAAAATGGTCTCCAAGCCTCTGCTTGGTTTCCCCGATGCAGAGGAGGCTACATCGGGAACAGTGGATACAGTATACCACAGGTATGCTGTCATCAGGAAGACTCAGGAATGTCTTTTTTTGACAAGGAAATTCTATTTAAGCAATTTATTGGAATTTTTTGAGAGTAACACGCACTGTGGTGGATAAGCTGGAGCCCACTGATGTACTCCACATGGATTTCCACGAGACATTTGACAAGGCTCAACATAAAAAGTTATTGTGTAAAGTGAGAGGTTAATGTGTAGGAGGGGTAACATACCAGGGTGGATACAAGACTAGCTGCCTGGCAGAAAACAGAGTATGCTGAAGCGAAACATTTTCATATTGGAAATTTGTGACAACTAGGATCCTGCACAGATAATAGGAACTGCAGATGCCGGAGAATCCGAGTTAACTAGGTGTAGGCCCAAAACGTAAGCTTTTCTGTTTTGAACATGCAGCTTGGCCTGCTGTGTTCATCCAGCTCCACACCTTGTTATCTAGGATCCTGCAGGTGTGTGTGCTGGGTCCTCAACATTTTATATTTTATATCAATGACTTGGACAATGGAATTGATGACACGATGGTTAAATGTGCAAATGAAATAAAGTTAGGAAGTAAAGTACGTTGTAAAGGTGATATAACAAATTGTACACCGATATAGATAGTTTGATTGAATGGGTAAAAATCTGGCAGATGGAACATAACGTGGGAGCTTGTGAATTTATTCACGCTTGGAACAGTTTGTGGGACCATGAGCGGCAATTTGTAAAATACAATCCATGGTGTGCCACATACATTGGGGACTTCCTTCCGCTACTGATGGGATAGTTCTCTCCATCAGCTCCCTGTACAAAATTGTACAGAATCCTGGTTTCAGCCAAATCATTGGCGTAACCCCAGAGGAGATATGTGGTGATAACATCAGTCCAACGTATTCACCAGTCAGCCTGGTCAGTCACGTTTAATGAGACTAGACTCACACAAAAACTGGATTTAGGAGTGAGAAATTCGTGAAGCTCAGCACTTCTGATTTACTACTAAAATAACTCCAGAGAGGCTCGCATCCCATTACTAAATCATGTGGAAAGTCCTTGACACTGATCCAGCTCCCTCACAGTGAACAGGGTTTCTGACACTCCTGTTTGTATCTGTAAGCCAGGGATTCCTGACTGGACCAGATTAACAGCCCCAAGCAGAGAACTCATATTCTCTGAGGTCCACCTGGCTGACCCTGTTGCAATCACTACACCCACGAGGCCTCATGCATGACAGGAAATTACAAGAGTGCCAGCGCTGTCCACAGTACCCTGTTATTGTCCGAGTAAGTGCAGTTCATCAATCTCTCACTCCAGCTCCTTGAGCTTGTCTGACTCACTAAGACATTGCCTGCATTCTGAAATTAGTTATTAATTATAAATTATAAATAAAATTAGTTATTAATTTGTTTTTATTAATGCTTCCATCTGTGGTAGCTTTGGCTCAGAAGCCTTCAGTGTGTGGTCCAAACTTATAAAGTTAGCTCATGAAAATCAGCAAGGATGGAGAATGCAGGCAGAGCCTGCTGATGTCTCATTTTCTGATGACTCATTGTTGTGTAAAACATAGCTGACTGTTTCCTTTTAACTGATGGGAAAACTGCTATTGTCTCACCATCTGCATCATATTCATCAATCACTTACAGAAATCAGCAATGAATGCAATTCATTTTTTCATGTAACATGGGAGTCACTGGCAAGACCAGCTTTGTTGCCCTTGAACAGAATGGCTGATAAGAGTTCACCACATTGATGCCGGTACAGTCACATTAGCAGATTTCTTTCTCTTCTCTTCCTTCTCTTCCATCCAACAAGAAATCATGTAGATTTGACTTTGGAATTACCTCTTAAATTCACAATTCTGAATACTCTCCTGGGTAGCCAAAGCCAAATCATCTCAGTGCTCTTTGACCTACATACAATCCCAGTTCAGCAACACTTCAAAACCAAACTTCTCCTCCCAGTGTTCAATTCCTACCTTGGCCTCAAACCTCCACATTGTTGTCACATCATCCAGCCCAACAACCTTCCAAATGTTTTTCTACCAAAGCTGATCTTTAACATATTACTGATTTGAATTGCTCCACATTTATTAGCCCAGGTTATCTATGCCTGAAGCTTTTAAATTCCCTTCTGATATTGCTCCTGTGAAGCGCAAAGACAGTGTATCATGTTAGAGATACCACTTTAATGCAAATTATTACTAAGAAATAATGATCTGACCAAATAGTGCAGCTTTGTGCAATACAACTGAAGTTCATTATGTTCCCATTCCAAAAAACAACAGAATCCAACATATCTTTAGCGCCTTTAATGTAGTTAAATGACCCAAAGAGCTTCAGGGAAGCATTATAAAACAAAATATGTCTCTGAGGCAAGTAATGGGATATTATGTGAGATGATGAAATATTTGGTCAATGAGGTATGCTTTAAACATTGTCTTAAGAAAGGAAGAGAAATTGAGAGGCGGAGAAATGTGGAGTGGGAATTTCAGAGTGGTGGGGCTGAGGCTGTTGAAGGTATGGACACCAATGGTGGAGTGATTAAAATCAGAGATGCTCAAGAGAACCGGAATTACAGGAGCTCAGATATCCTGATGAGTCTTGGATTTGGATGATTTTGCAGAGAGAGAGAGGGGAGTGGAGGGGCTTGAATAGTTTAGGGAGATACGGAATGGTAAAGATTGAGAGGTAGTGAGGGGAGAGAGAGCACAAATAACCTGTGACCTACATTAAAAAAATATTCAAAGTTCACTTATTACATACATGCAATATTTTCTTTTCAAAATGGCAGGCAGTGATGTAATCGCAGTGTCACTGGGCCAAGCTAATTCTCTGATGTCATGGGGTCAAATCCCACCATGACCGTTGGTGCAATTCAAATTCCAGTAACAAATGTGGAATTTAGGAGAGGCAATGGCCTGGTGGCATTATCACTGGACTATTAATCCAGAAACACAGCTAATGTTCCAATGACCTGAGTTCAAATCTCACATTGGCAGACAGTACAATTCAAATTCCATAAGAAGAAATATGTACTACTGAGGATCATGAAACCGTTGCCAATTGTAAGGAAAAACCCATCTGGGTCACTAATGTCCTTCGGGGAAGGTAATCTGCCATCTTCATCTGGCCATGTGTGAGGGGCTAGTGTCAAAATTGGGAAAGCTGTCTCGCAGACTAGATAAGCAACGGCCTGGCATTGTCTTACTCAGGGAATCATACCTTACAGGCAATGCCCTACACACAGTGATCAACATCCCTGGATATGTCCTGTACTACCTGTAGGACAGACCCAGCAGGGGTAGCAAGAGAGGGTTCCCCTGGGAGTCCTTAACAATAACTCCAGACCTCATGATGTCTCATCGCTTTAGGTTAAACATGCGCAAGGAAACCGTCTGCTGATTTTGTCTTATCTCAACTGATGTATCTGTACTCCTCCACGTTGAACAACACTTAGAGGAAGCACAGAGGATGGCAAGGGCACAAAATGTACTCTGGATGTGGGCTTTCAATGTCCACCACCAAGAGCGGCTCAGCAGCTGTACTACCAATCGAGTTGGTCCGGTCCTAAAGGACATACTGTTCGAGTGAGGGAACCAACGAGGGGAAAACTTACTTGACCTCATCCTCACCGATCTGCCTGCCCCAGATGCATTTGTCATGATAGTATAGGTAAGAGTGAAAAAAATGCATAGTCCTCATGGAGACATTCTCAGTGAGAACACCCTCCATCATATTGTGTGGCACCATCACCATGCTAAATGGGACAGACTTTGTACAGATCGAGCAACTCAAGACTATTAATCCATGGGGACCTAGGGGCCTTGAATAGCAGCAAAATTATACTCAACGTAACCTGCAACCTTATGACCTAGCATATCCCCAACTCCACCACTGCCATCAAGGCAGGTGACCAACCATGGTTCAACGGACAGCTCAGGAGGGCACGGCAGGAGCAGCACCAGGTAGACCTAAAAATGAGATGTTAACCTGGTGAAATGATGAAGCAGAAATATTTGCTTTCCAAATATATAGGAGTAGCCAAGTGATGAAGCTAAACGAGCCCAAAAGCAGTGGATCAGATTGAAGTTCTGTAGTCTTGCCACATCCAGTCATGAATGGTGATAGATAATTAAACTGCTCAAGGGAGGATGAGCTCCACAAATAGTTCAGAGCATTGGTGCAAAAGATAATATTCATCACCGTCTTCGGCCAGAAGTGCCAAGTGGATGATCCATCTTGGCCTTCTCCAAAGGTTCCCCATCACAGAAGCCAGTTTTCAGCCAACTTGACACAGGATGTTTACTTAGTGATGATGAAAGGTGGGAAATTGCCTAGTTATGATTTCAGGGCAGAAGGCCACAAGAGTGTTGCAAACAGGTGAAAGGCGAGTTCAGCACTAATATCACTAAATATTTCAAAACAGAGTGGGTGACATCTGGACTGGTTATTGGGGATATTAACATCGTAGGGAAATTGAGGGATTCAGCAGCACTGTTGTCAAGAGATGCTTTGGGCTTTCCTGTTATTGAGGAGAAGGATATTTGTGGAGCCTGCTTCATTTGTTAATTGTTTAATTGCCCTCCATTGTTAGTGGCTGGATTCTTTACTCTTTCATGGGATGTGAACTTCATTGGCTATGCCAGCATTTATTGCCCATCCCTAACTGCCCAGAGGGCAGTAAAGAGTCAACCACATTGCTTTCATTGATATTGAAATCCCCGGCCCAGAGTACACTCTGCACCTAGTGCTTTCTCCAAGTGTTGTTCAACATGGAAGAACGGTGATTCATAGGCTGAGGGAGGATGGTATGTGGTAAATAGCAGGAAGTTTCCTTGCCAATATTTGATATCATGCTTTGAGACATCATGGGGTCTGGAGTCAACGATGAGGACTCAGAGCAACTCCCGCTTGACTGTATGCCACTCTGCTGGGTCTGTCCTGTCAGTGGGACAGGGCATATGTAGGAATGGTGATGGTGTTGTCTGGAGCATTGTCTTTGTTACGAATGTGACTGTGTTCGGCCGTTCTTGAGTAGTCTGTGAGACGGCGCTCCCTGTTTTGGCACCAGCTCCCAGGTGTTAGGCTGGAGGACTATGCAGGATTGACACAGCAGTTTATGCTATTGTTTCTGATTTAGCTGTTACTCATTACAATGCAATCATGCCCATGCTGTAGAGTGTGGACAGGGCTCTGTCTGGTGGCCAATAGATCCTTCCTATAGAACTGTTTCACTATGATAATTTCATGAGCAGAAAATATACATAAATTTAAAAAAAACAGTGCTTTGGAGAAAGAATGGGTGAGTAGGGCAATTAGATTGCTCTTTGTAAGAACAGGTGGCAACTAGACGAACTGAATGGCCTCCTCGGTATTATGCTAGACAATACATATTTACACAAATAGAATGCTCACACCATAATTTTGTGAATTTAAACGAATGTCATTTCAGTTCAACTGTGAAGGTTCCAAAACACATGAGTAACAGGCAGATAAGAAAATTGGCTTAAAAAGCTTTCCAAAGCAATTTCTCATGACCCTCGAATGTGGCCATAGCATCAAATTGTGTACACATTGTTAACTGTAGTGGCTAAAACGGACATGAAAAGTTTTGGGCACAAAATAATCTGATCATTGCGATAAAATAGCAACCACATCAGAAGGCGCAGCTTTGGAGATTGAAGCCAAAAGTGCAATCAGGCTGCTGGAATGGAAATGAAGCATTTGACACTCACGATATTCGATGCCCAAGATGATATCTCTAAAGTAAAAATGTGCTTGTTCCTCCGAGAATAGGTTATCCGTCGGTACCTCCATCACAGGTCTAAACAGTCAACAGACATCAGATAAAGAATGGGAAAGTTAGGTCAGCAATAACAGCAAGTGCTAGAAAACAGCTGGATTAATAATAATTCCAGACTTACCCTTTGCTCATGAGTTCAAATACTGAAACATAATAAGAAAATGTATAAATCATACAGAAATTTGACGTTTGTAGCAATGTAATTTGGATTAACAAAAGGAACAAGCTTAAGATATTAATAATTCTAATTTTAACTTCTATATCATTTAACCTAATCCACTTCTACTGATATTTCAATTTTCCCTTTACGAGTTTAAACACTTTCCTCATCTCTTTTCTTGTTTTCTCCTGCCTCCCACTAAATTTGAATGTGCAGGCACATTATAAAACCTTTAGGTTTTTACTGGCTAAACATCAGCTCCACATCCTGTTGAGCTGTGATATTGCTAATAAAAATGTTAAGAATTAAACACATATGCAAGTCACAAAAGCATAGACAAGATTTGAACAACACAACCAGATGATATCAAGTGGATTAACCAGTTTTGAACATATAAACAGGTAACACTTTAGGAGCACAAAAAACAGATGCAGGAAGAGTTGGTTCAACCTTTCAAACATGCTTTAACTTTCAACAAGATTAAGGTTGATCATGTACCTCAACACCACTTTTACATAAATTTTCAATATCCCTTGATTTCTTTAATATCTAGAAGCATATCGATCCATGTCATTCAATGACTGCACCTCCACAACACCCTGGGATAGAGAATTCCGAAGAGTTACTACTCTCTGTGTGAAGACATTCCTCTTTATCTCAGTCCTAAATGGCCTACCTCTCACACTGCGATTGTGTCACCTTGTTCAAGACCCCACAGCCAGGGAAAACAACTTTCCTGTATCTGCCCTATCAAACCCTCTAAGAATTTTGTATGCCTCAATGAGACCATCTCTCATTCTTCTAAACTCTAAAGAGCATTGGTCTAGTCATTTCTGTCTCTCCACATAGGAAATTCCTGCAATCCTAGGGATTAGTCTGGAGATCTTTCGTTGTACTTTCTTAATGGTAAATACATGCTTCCTTAGTAAGGGAACCAAAGCTATTCCTGATACTCCCAGTGTGGACTTACCAAAGTTCAATGCAAGTGGAGTAGGCGTTATTTTTCTCCTGCAGTCAAATGCTTTTGCAATGAATGTCAATTGTCTTCTAAATTCCTGGTCTAAAGCACATTATGGTCATTCTTTCCCTGAGGTTCATTTACTATTGTGTTACTAATTATCCCATTATCACTGCACAATACTAGATCTAATATAGCCTGTTCTCTGGTTGATTTCTTGATATACTGTTCTAGAAAAACATCTCATATACATTCAAGCAATTCATCCTTCTCTGCATTGCTGCAGATTACATTTACCAGTCTACATGCAGTTGGAAGTCTCCTGTGATTATTATACTCCAATAGAAACACAGAAAACAATAGCAGTAGGCCCTGTGGCCCTCTAAGCCTGCTTCACCATTCATTATGAGCATTTGTAATCATGCAATTCAATAGTCTGTTCCTGCATTTCCCCATATCCTTTGCCCCAAGTGTTTCATCCAACACCTTCTTGAAATCACACCATGTTTTGGCATCGATTGCTTTCTATGGTAACAGATTTCTGGGTGCAGCAATTTCTCCTTATCTCAGTTTTAATTGATTTACTCCATAACCTTGGACTGTGACCTCCCACTCCCAGTTCAGACCCCCCTGCCTTTAGGAACATCTAACCTGTCTAGTACTATTTGAATTTTATAGGTTTTCCCTTTCAATCTTCTGAGCTCCAGTGAATATAATACCAACTAATTCAACCTCTCCTCATACATCAAACCCACCATCCGAGGAATCAGTCTGATAAACTTTCACTGTACTTCCTCAATAGCAAGAATATCTTCCCTCAGTTAGGGAGATCAAAACTGCACACAATATTCCTGATGTGATCTCTAAAGGCCAACATTCCATTTGCTTTCTTTAGCACCTGCACAATAAGTTATAGCAACTGGTGTAAGTGGACATTGCTCTCTCTCAATTTATAGCCATTCAAATAATAACCTGCCTTCTTATTTTTACTATCAAAGTGGACACTCTCACATTCATCCACATTGGACTGCATCAGCTATGCATTTGCCCACCCACTCAGCGTATCCAAATCACACTGAAGCATCTCTGCATCCTCCTCACAGCTCACCTTCCCACCCAACTTTGTGTCATTTACCAATTTGGAGCTATTACAATTGGTTCCCTTATCTAAATAATTAAATTATATTGTGAACAGCTGGCATCCTAACATTGATCCCTGCTGCACCCACTAGTCACTGCCTTCCATTCAGACTAAGACCCATTTATTCCTACCTAAGGGTTTTTCAGATCTTCTTCCACGAATATGGGTACAAAATAGTTGTTTAGCTTCTGTGACACTTCCTTACCCCCCTGTATAAACTGACCAGTCTCTACCTGTAACAGTTCACATTTGTCTTTGCTGATCTTTCCTTTTTTGCATATATATAAAAGCTTTTATAATTCATTTTATGATACTTGCTAGGTTACTTTCAGATTCTATTTTCTCTTTTTGGTTCTCATTTAATGAGTGCCAAATTGCTTGCAAATCTTCCGGCTTATTACTTTTTTGATAACTTTTTAAATATCTTCCTTTGATCTAATACAATCATTCACCTGCACATCTGCCAACATAGTGTACTGTATCCACTGTACCCAGTGTGGCATCCTCTACATTGGGGAAACCAAGCGTAGGCTTGGGGACCGCTTTGCAGAACACTTCCGCTCAGTTCGCAACAAACAACTGCACCTCCCAGTCACGAACCATTTTAACTCCCCGTCCCATTTCTCAGATGACATGTCCACCATGGGCCTCCTGCAGTGACACAATGATGCCACCCAAAGGTTGCAGGAACAGCAACTCATATTCTGCTTGGGAACCCTGCAGCACAATGGTATCAAAGTGGACTTCACAAGCTTCAAAATCTCCCCTTCCTCCACTGCATCCCAAAACGAGCCCAGCTCGTCCCCTCCCACCACTGCATCATGAAACCAGCCCAGCTTGTCCCCGCCTCCCTAACCTGTTCTTCCTCTCACCCATCCCCTCCTCCCAACTTAAGCCGCACCTCCATTTCCCACCTACCGACCTCATCCCGCATCCTTGACCTGTCCGTCCTTCCTGGACTGACCTATCCCCTCCCCACCTATACTCTCCTCTCTACCTATCTTCTTCTCAATCATCTTTGGTCCGCCTCCCCCTCTCTCCCCATTTATTTCAGAACGCTCTCCCCATCCCCCTCTCTGATAAATGGTCTAGGCCCAAAATGTCAGCTTTTGTACTCCTGAGATGCTGCTTGGCCTGCTGTGTTCATCCAGCTTCACACTTTGTTATCATTAGCTATTCCTGTTGGGTTTTGTGTGTCGAAAATAACATAAATTTGTTGTAAAAAGTGGATTAATTCTTTAAATGCTAGCTATTGCCCATCATACCTTTTAATAGTTTCCAAATCAACCACAACAAATTTGCCCCTCATAACTTCATAGTATCCTTTGTTGATTTAAGCTCCTATTTTGAGATTGAATCTTCATGTCTTTAAAACTTTAATATAAAATTTTATATTGTATTCTGGTCCCACTTCCCAAGTGGCTCCATTACAATTGTTATTAATTAGCCTTTCAAATTGCACAGTAGAAAATCCAAATTTCCTGTTCGCTAGTTGGTTCCTCAACATACTGTTCTTTAAAAATCATTTAAAAACCAATGTATGCATTCCATGATTTTATCCTCCACAGCACTAGTGATAATTAGGTTTACTCCTGTCCGTGTACATTCTAGTTTCCTCTGAATTCCAATTTCCTGCTTGCTACCATGCCCTATTTTACCACAACCACTTGGTGGCCAAAAACAACACCTACCATGTTTGCTAATGCTTGCCATTTTCACTCCTTAGTCAACTGAAGATCCTTTCATTATTGTACAGATCTCATCCTTTATTAACAGTGCTACTCCTTTCCTCCCCCCCCCACCCCATCCTCCCTAAATGTCGAATACCCTTGAACATTCAATTCCCAGCTTGCTCATCTATAAAAATGATTAGATAATATGTTTACTTCCATTTATGAGATCAAAGCATCTAATCTGGCATAAATACTGTGCATTCAGATAAAGTTCCTTTAATTCTATGTTGTTTTATTGCTTTCACAACCTCTAGCCTAACTTACTAGTGCACTTTTACATTGGGACACCCTGTCCCTTCCTGCCGCAGTCAGATGATCAATTCCCTTAATGCTACCTTCTTTTCTTATACTCTCTCTTTAAATTAATGTATTCAGAGACATTTTTATACACCTCTGCAGTAGGTTGGATTTGAACCCAAGTCTCCTGATGCAGAGGTAGGGGCATTATTGCTTTACATAAGAACCTTTCTCGATTCAATTTTTTTATATTTAATTTATTTTTCAACCAGTGTGTTCAGGTATGTTTACACACCTCTGGAGCAGGCAGGACTTGAACTTGGACCTACCGATCCATGGGTAAGGACACCAGCTCCTTGTCACAAGAACCCTTCTTTCTTCAATTTATCACGTTACCCCTCACTTGAGCCCTCATCTTCACAATTTAGTTTATAGTAATAAGCATTTAAACATTGAACAGAATTAAAAGTATGGAACATGATATCGAGCACAAAACACATTAAATACTGAGCATGTTTGCAAGTAATAAACAAATAACCATAATCAGCTCAGAAACAATTTGCAAACCTGTGAACAAACTCATGTGACAATTTTAAAAAGGTTAATGTATTTGTTTAAACTATCAGATAGGAGAGCCTGGTGCATACAAGTTCATTCTCTCACTTAGTAAGAAGCTCAGTATTTGTTAAAAGGGCTTATTACCTGTTTATTACTTCAAAATATTTCCTCACTGAGCCTTTAAGTGAATACAATAACTTTGCGAAAGGATTGCTTGAGCGATGAAGGGTTATAATATTACTAGTATTTAGGAAATTGGACGATGAAGTAGACTAAATAGGTTTTCATGAAAGTAAGTTTGTGGCGAATATACAAACCGTTCGTTAAAAAAAATCCTATAGGTACGTGAAGAAAAAAAGACTAAAGACGACAAATATAGATCCCTTAGAATCAGAAACAGAGAAAATGTAATGGCAGATCAACTAAATAAAAGGTTTGGCTCTGTCTTCACAAAGGAGGATATAAATAACATTCCAAAAATGTCAGAGAATACAGGGCACGGTGAGAGGGGAGAAGTGAAGGAAATCAGTATTAGTAGAGAAATGGTATTATGGAAATTGACGGGGTATAAGGCTGATAGACCTGCTGGGCCCGAAGATCTACATCCCGGATTATTTAATAAAGTAGCCCTCGAAATAGGAGATGCACTGGTGGTGATCTTTTAAGATTCTATAGACTCTGGAACAGTTCCTATGGACTGGAAGGTAGCTTATGAGATCCCATTATTTTAAAAAGGTGGTACAGAGAAAATGGAATTGTCAACCAGCTAGCTTGACATCAGTGGTACGGAAAATGCTGGAGTTTGTTACAAAAGATTTAATAGCAGAGCATTTGAAAAACGGTGATAGGATTGGAAACAGTCAGCATGGATTTAGGGAAGGACACTCATGCTTAACAAATCTACTGAAATCTTTTGAGAATATAACTATTTGAATGCGTTGATACGTGGAGTCAGTGGATGTGTTTTTCTTGAAACTTTCAGAAGTTTTCAATAAGGTATTATGTAAGAGATAAGTGTGTAAAATTAAAGCACATGGGATTGGGGGTACTGCCATGGATAAAGAACTATCTGGCAGACAGGAAGCAAAGACTAGGGATAAATGGGACTTCCCCCAAGTAACAGGCAATGCCTAGTGGTGTACCAAGTGATCAGTGCTTAGTCGCAGCTACTCACAATATATATTAATAGTTTAGACATGGGAATTAAATGTAATCTTTTCAAGTTTGCAGACAACACAAACCGTGAGCTGTGAGGAGGATGTAGAGATGCTTCGGTGTAATTTGGACAAGTTGAGTGAATGGGCAAATGCATGGCAGGTGCTGTATAATGTGGATAATTGTGACGTTATCCACTTTGGTAGCAAAAACAGGAAGGCAGATTATTATCTGAATGGGGAAAGGGGGAGGTGCAAGAAGATATAAATGTTCTTGTGCACCGAATTCTGAAAGTTAGCTTGCAGGTGCAGCAAGTGGTGAAGAAGGCAAATAGTGTGTTGGCCGTCATAGCAATATGACCTAAGTACAGGAGAAGACATGTTTTGTTGAGACCACACCTGGATTAATGTGTACTCCTTATCTCTGGTCTCCTTATCTGAGGAAGGATGTTCTGGTTATGGAGGGAGTAGAATGAAGATTTGTCAGACTGATTTCTGGGATTGCAAAACTGATGTTTGAAAAAAGACTGGATCAGTTTGTACAACAGTCATTGAAATTTCGAAGAATGAGGAAGAAATCTCATACAAATCTACCAACATTTAACAGGACCAGACAGGGTAAATATAAGAAGACGTTCCCAGTGATCAGGGAATCCCAAACCAAGGGTCACAATCTAAGGATATGGATTTACCATGTAGGCTGAGATGAAAAGAAATTTTTTTCACCCAGGGAAGGATGAATCTGTGGAATTTTCTGCTATAAAATGTGGTTGAGGCCAAAATATTGAACATTTTCAAGCAGGAGTAATATTAGTTCTGAGGGCTGAAGGAGTCAAAGAATGTGGGGAGAAAGCCGGAAGAGAGTATTGTGCTGGATGATCAACCATGTTTGTAATAAATGGCAGTGCAGGCTCAAAAGGCCAAATAACCTAATCCTGCACCTACTTTCTACATTTGTTGTTGGTTTTTAATTCTGTGCAGGTAGCTTCTTTTTGAGGGTCAGAATTCACTTTTTTTGGCACTGAGTCAAAATAGCTTTTCCAAGAAATCATACGAATTAATTTAAATGATTAGACAAACTATCTGGTGAAACAACTGCTGAAGTGTTTACTGAGTTGAGCTTTTATGAGTTATGCCAAGAAAGGTCTGTGGCAAGTCAGTTCAGAAGATCAGTCCAAACTAGTAAAAGGCTAGATTCATTCTAGCAGTCTCCAGACTACCAGAACTGTTAAGGAGTCTCATGCTGTCCATATAGACAGAGCTGGAAAACCCTTGAGTGTTTCTTAAAACTTGAAAAGAAAATAAAACAAATCAGTGAGTTGGCCTGTGGCTGCGTACTTGGGGAGAGACAGTGATAGACAGAATTACATCGGGGGAATATACAGAAGGTCAAAGAAAGGAAACAACTGTCAATTGAGTGAAGAATTAAAGAGTGAAGTTAGGATAGAAACTTCAATGAGGTTGAATATCAGTAAGGGATATTGCTGAGTAACAGCACTTTCTTCTTGCTAATTATAATAAGAACTTTCCAAATTGTCTTTTAAGAAATAGCTTTGTCTTTTCTTTTTTGTGTAATAATCTTATGTTCATTTGTTAAAAAGTACACTGGCAACCTTTTGCAAGGTTGAACTCGAACTATTGGCAAAATAACAGAAATGACTACTGAGGTACAGGAGCTGAAAATACAGCTAGGAAGACAGTGCCGTATTGGTAATGTCACTGAACTATTAATCTATAAACTCAGCCTAGTGCACTGGGGAGTTGCAGTTGCCAAAACAAAGGAAATCATCGCCAGAATCCGAGAGGGAATCATAGACAGAAACCACGTTAAAATGAGATACATATAAGTCATGATGATATAACTGATAACATGACCCTAATATCAGTAACAGAGAAGGTATCAGTCCGGAATAAGCAGAGGCTTTTTCTTCATCTTTAGCCACTGGTGAAGTCCCAGAAGACTGGAGGGTGGCCAATGTTGTTCTAATATTTAAAAAATGTAGCAGAGGCAAGCCAGGGAACTACAGGCCACTGAGCCGAACATCAGCAATAGGCAAGTTATTGGAGAAGATACTGAGGCACAGGATCAACCAACATTTGGATAGTCAAGGTCTGATTAGGAATAATCAGTATGGACTTCTTGAAAGAGAAGTCATATCTGACATAACATCTAGAGTTTTAGAAGAGGTAACCAAGAGGATAAATGAGGGTAGGGCAGTAGATGTTATCTACATGGACTTAAGTAAGGCCTTTGACAAGGTCCAGCACAGCAGGATAGTAATGAAGATTAGGTTGCATGGGATCCAGGAAGCACTAGTGAATTGGATTCAAAATTGCCTCGAAGGTAGTAAGCAAAGGGTGGTGGTTGAAGGTTGGTTCTTGGATTGGAGACCTGTAACTAGTGGTATGCCACAGGGGTCGGTGATGAGACTTTTGTTATTTGTTATTTACATAAACGATCCAGATGTGAATGTACATGGCATGGTTAGTAAGTTTGCAGATCATACAAATTAGGAGGTATCACTGATTGCGAGAAAAGTTATAAAAAATTACAGAGGGATCTTGATCAGATGGGAAAGTGGGCTGCAGATTAGCAAATGCAATTCAATACAGATAAGTGTGAGGTGTTGCACTTAGGAAAGTCAAACCAAGGTCTTGAGGAGTGTTGTGGAACAAAGAGAGTACAAGCACAGATGTTCATTGAAAGTGGCGTCACAGGTAGACAGGATAGCCAAGGAGGTACAAAAAAAAACTGCTGGAGAGGTTCATCAGGTCTGGTAGCATCTGTGAAGGAGAAAACAGAGACAGAGTTGATATTTCGGGTTCCGTGACCCTTCCCCAGCTTAGCCTGAGGAAGGGTCACTGGACCCGAAACGTTAACTCTGTTTTTTTTCCATCACAGGTGCTGCCAGACCTGCTGAGCCTCTCCAGCAATTTTGTTTTTGTTCCTCATTTACAGCATCCGCAGTTCTTTCAGCTTTTATTTCGTGAATAATGTATTTAGCATGCTGACCTTCATTGGCTGAGGCACTGAGTATAGAAGTTGGGGCGTTACGTTACAATTGTATAAGTCATTGGTGAGGCACGACTTGGAGTATTGTGTACAGTTTTGGTCACCCTGTTATAGGAAAGACATAGTTAAACTGGCAAGTGTACAAAAAAAATGTTGTTTTCTTTGTTCATTCATGGGACGAGGGTGTTGCTGGCTAGGCAGCATTTATTGCCCTTCCCTAATCACCCAGAGGGCAGTTAAGAGTCAACCATATTGCTGTGGGTCTGGAGTCACATGTAGGACAGACCAGGTAAACATGGTAGTTTCCTTCCCTAAAGGACATTCCAACAATGGATTTATAGTCATCATTAGATTCTTAATTCTAGATATTTATTGAACTCAAATTTCACTGTCTGCCTTGGCGGGATTTAAACCCAGGTCCCAGAACATTGTCTGGGTTTCTGGATTATCAGTCCAGTGATAATACCACTAGGCCATTGCCTCCCCTTTACAAGGATGGTGCCAGGACTAGTAGGCCTGAGTTATCAGGAGTGGTTAGCCAGTATAGGTCTTTATTCCTCAGAATGTAGGAGAATGAGGGGTGACCTTATTGAGGTATGTAAAATCATGAGGGGCATAGACAGGATGAATATATATCGTCTTTTTCCCAAGGGATGGGGAATTGAAAACTAGAGAGCATAGGTTTAAGGTGAGAGAGGAAAGATTTAAGAAGGACCTGAGGGGCAACTTCTTCATACCGAGAATGGTGCTTATGTGGAATGCTAGAGAAAGTAATTACAGCAGGCATAATAGCAATATTGAAAAAAAACATTTGGATAGGTACATGGATAGGAAAGGCTTAGAGGGATATGGGCCAAAAGCCAACAACTGGAGCTAGCCGAGTGGGCACCATGGTCAGCATGGACAAGTTTGGCGTGAACAGCTGTATTATATGCTATGACCCTATGTGAATAGAGATCTTAAACACTACACTAGAGAGCTGCATTTGATAAGCTTTTATCTACAGACAGAAAAAAGGGACTGCTACAGTACACAAGGAGTTATAGACCTTTACTTATCAACAAGGAGCAAACAGCTTTAGGGGCAGTGTTTACTAAGCGAGAGTATCAAGGGATGGACCCCACAGAATTTCAGCAATGTTATTTATTTAATTAGATTGTCTTAGACATTTAATATTTTTCAGAATGTACACCACTATCTGGTACAACACATCATTAGTTTAGTGTGGGGAAATGTCAAGTCTAATCAGCACGATTTGATCACATACCCATGTGTAGGTGGTCTTCAGTGGGGTCATCTAGAACCTGAAATATAAAGAGCCAGAAAAAAATCACATGAATAAACAAAGACACTTGGATTTATATAGCACCTTCAACAACCTCAGGATTGCAGTCGGTACAGGTTACAATTACAGTCAGTGATGTTGCTGTGAAAGACAGCCACTTTTGTAATGCCAGAAACCCAGTAAAGTGTACACAGCAAGTTCCCATGAACAGCAAAATAATATTCCAGTTACAGATGTTAATTGAGGGATAAATATTGTTGGAATACACTGACAGAACACTACCTTTCTTGAAAGGGTGCCATGGGATCTTTTATTCCCACCTGAAAAGGCAAATCTGGCCTTGAATTAAGGTATCATCTTAACAAAGGTCTGGGTGTATTTGGGTCTATTCATTACAAAGAAATGTGTCTAAGATTCCCCACACAAGCAAATGTATCAGGAGCCACAGCATAATGCAAAAACAAGCAGAAAATTACTAGAAGCAGTCAGGCTGTTCTCTGCGTGGGCGGCCCTATCATCTTTGTGCAGAAAGGAGTGATTATGGTGTTGGAAAACCTTCTCAGTGAGGTTAAAAACATGAATTTGCAGGTTAGATGTGTAAGTGAAACTTACATTAGTGATGCCCTGTGAAGCTAGCATCCACTTTCCAAATACCTATCATTACAAATGTGCACAAAAGCTTTAATTATTTTTCAACATTTTCTCTCATGAATTCAAAGATGTATATTTGCTGGGGTGAGCAGATTTTCAAAACTGTAAACTAGGACCCATTGAAAAGCCCTAGGAAGGCAGAGTTCTGTGACAATTGATATCTCCAAGATCAATTGGCATGAATCTGATAGATGAGCAGTTTAAGAAGAGAGGTCATTTGATGATATCTCCTGGAATATATGCAGCCACAGTCGGCAACTCTATTCTATAGATCATTTAAAAGGTGTCATCAGAAATGAAGTCATTAGCTTTAAGAAGGTGGATACATCTCCCTTGGAAATGTCAAGAAGGAATGGGGAAAGGAAGACAGGTTCATTGTGCATGATGTCATAGGTGCTTACAGAATCAGGGATGGAATTTCATATTAATTTTCACCCCCCAAGTCTAGTTTATGTTTGACCAGAAAGGGAAAGGCAAACAACTTCTGGAAAATTGTTGAAGCATTAATGGAAGACTGGGATTGTGCTGGTGAAAGCAGGATGTCTGGTTACTCAAATATTAGTTCAATGATTGCTGGCCGCAAAACATTCTCGATCAGGCTGAGGCAGCCTAATATTCTTTGCAAGAGCTGAACTAAAGCAGAGTTATTTCCTGGTGAGTTTATCTCACTATCTAGTTGCCAATAGCAAAGCTAACATGAACCATAAGCTTGAGAGATTAAATAATATGATTACTGTAGTGTTGGTGAAAAAAATAGGGTAAATTAGACAATTACCTGCTGGAAACAATTTAAAAGGAACAAAGGGTAGGGGAGGGGAGATACACTTCAACATGGGTCTAAGGTAAGAGAATTGGGCAGTCATATTATTTATGAGGGAGTGAGGAAAGAGTACTTCAAAATTATCTGATTGTAACTCTCCAGATGTCCAGGTAGTTCATGCAGTTATCAAATGTACTTAGCTGGCCATTTTATAAAAGAATACCAATTTACTTATTTGACAAATTATTGAGACTGTTATTTAGATCAACCTGGTCAACTCCTTATTCAGTTCTGCCAGTTGCTGAGTTCAATTTGAAAATAAAACATAGCTATGATTTGTCGTTCCCAGGCTGGTGACTGAGTAACTCACCTCTACCAGCTTGACAATATTGGGGTGGTCCAGTTTCTTCAGTATGGCTATTTCCTGGTAGACCCGCTCCAGAGGCGCAGGGGCTTTTGACTGTTCGGCAGATGTGGGCTTCGATCCCCGAGGAGGAGGACGACCTGGAACCCAAGTAAAGTGGTAAGGCATCATCTCAAAATGAAAGCAGAAGTCTCAATGATCATCCTTCAATCCAGGGTTCCTTTAATTTAGTCCAGGATTGGTTAACGCTTGTGTAATGCAATGAGACCACTTTGAAAGCTATGAATATATGGAATAACAGGGTATATTTTGCAAAGCCAAGCTCTGAGCACATTCTGACTTGGCAGGGATGGAAAGGTTATCAAGCCTGAAAGGCTAAGTTTCAGCAATTAACCTATTTAACTGTATTAATTGGCGTGACACTGGCACATAACTCCTATTCAGGCCATTTCCAACATTTGTAGAATTGTACCCTCACGTTACTGTTATCAGTGGTGTTTGTCGAAGGGTAAATGGTGATCAGGATGCTTGAGGAACTCGACTGCTCAGATTAGAGCAATCCATCTTAAAAGTTTTGACTCCTTAGCCAAAAGATAGTGACAATTCTATTTCAGCATGAGAATATGTCTTTAGGTCTCTTTGAGTGGGGCTAGAACCCATGCTCAAGCGGAATGTAACTGAACTAAGTGCAATTGAAGAGAATTACACACATGAGCAGTAAAGTAATAAAGTCCTGACAATGCGTGCATAATTTTCTGTTGTTAAGTACATTTATATAAATGAATCGGATGAGAATTTAGGAGACATAGTTAGTAAGTTTGCAGATGACACCAAAATTGGTGGTATAGTTGACAGTGAAGGGGGTTGTTGTGGTTGGTTGGCTCACTGAGCTGGTTCATTCGCAATCCATTGTGAAAGGAAAACCGGAAGTGAGGTAATCCAGCTCACACCAGAGTTTAAACAACAGGCAGGAAAACACAGCAGCGTTTCGTCGGAGGCTGCACTGACGATGTTACCCAGCAGGGTTATGAAACATCTGCAGAACAATGAGCCAGCTCAACAAGCCAACCAACTACAACATCCACAACCTGAAATACAAATCTACTCTCAAAAACCTTAGTGAAGGAGATTATGTAAGATTATAATGGGATCTTGATCCGTCAGACTAATGGACTGAGGAGTGGCAGATGAAGTTTAATTTGATAAATGCGAGGTGTTGCATTTTCGTAAAACAAACAAGGCCAGGACTTATACAATTAACGATAGGGCCCTGGGTAGTGTTGTAGAACAGAGAGGCCTAAGGGTTTGGGTATGTAATTCTTCGAAATTTACATCACATGTAGACAGGGTCGTTAAGAAGGTGTTGAGCAAGCTTGCCTTCATTGGTTCACAGCTTTGAGTAAAGGAGTTGGGGAGTCATTGTTGAGGATGTACAGGATGTTGGCGAGGCCTCTTCTTGAGTACCATGTATGGTTCTGGTCGTCCTGCTATAGGAAGGATATTATTAAATTGGAGAGGGCTCAGAAGAGATTTACCAGGATCTTGCAGGGAATGCAAGGTTTGAATTATAAGAACTGGATGGATAAACTGGGATTATTTTCGCTGCAGCATAGGAAGTTGAGGGGTACAGTTATAGAGGATTATAAAATTATGAGGGGCATAGATAAGGTGAATAGCAAGGATCTTTTCCATAGGGTGGGAGAGTTCAAAACTCGGGGGTGTATTTTTAAGGTGACAGCAGAAAGATTTAAAAAGGATGACAGATAATGTTTTTATGCAAAGAGTATTTCATATGTGGAATGAACTCCCTGAGGAAGTGTTGGATGCAGGTATAGTTCAAACATATAAAAGACATTTGGATATGTACATGAATAGGATAGGTTTGGAGGAATATGGGCTAAATACAGGAAAGTGGGACTAGTTTGATTTGGGAACATGATGGGTGTGGGCTGGTTGGACCAAATGGTCTATTTCCATGCTCTATGACTCTATACTGACTGTTGACCGTACCATTTTCTGTTCATTTGCAATCTAAGGACTGTAATGTGTTTAAAGATCTTACCACAAGCAGTTTGAAGCTGGAGATTTTCTAACCAACCTGTTGATAGATATTATTGCAAACCTCAGGAGAATGTAGGACTTGAGCCCAGGCCTCCTGGTTCAAAGATAGGGACACTACCACAGTGTCACTTGAGTGCTCCACAACGCTTTCAGATCCTGATGTGAATAAGCATTGTAGCTTACAGGCCAGAAAGCTGTGTACAGGCTGGTGTCACTGCCCTTTCACCTATTAGTTTACAAAATCATGAGGGACCTGGGTAGGCTGAACAGCCAAGGTCTTTTTCCCAGGGTCAGGGAGTCCAAAACTAGAGGGCATAGGTTTAAGGTGAGAGGGGAAAGACTTAAAAGGGACCTGGGGGCAACATTTTTGTGCAGCAGGTGGTGCGTGTATGGATTCAGACAGGATTAGTCCTGATGAATGGTAATAAGGCCTGGGAGTAAAATGGTCCAGGACTCTCACTAGTAAATCAAGGCAGGTTTACTGCTAATCTCATCAGTGTCTGCAAACTCCATGCTACTGCCAACAGGACATCAAAGGGAGGGATATGCATGTCCTTACCCTCTTGGTTACAGATTTGGAATGGGCCTGTCCCTTTTGCAAATACAGATCTGCATCAATCCTTGTATATTATTCCAGCAGCCCCGGAAATCCTGGGGCAATAAAAACAGTATGGAAACTGTTCTCCACATTGATACTCACATATTTCAAGGTTAAGGGTCAGCAAAGTCAGACTTAATGGAATTGTACAGTGGGAAAGAGGCCTTTCATTACTTTCATTGAAAGGTTAACAGTGTTTGCCAGTAAGTTTGCCAATGTGTGCGAAAACACAAGCCACTGCTATAATAATCCTTTCCCATTCTGCCTCCATGTAATGGCTTAAATGTAGATATTTATAGTGACAAACTCACTGTGGGGGTAGTACAGTGCTATGAAATTGTCTCTGATATTTCCAAGATCCATCAGTGTGTATTCTGGGGAGATTTCACTGAAGCCTGGGCTACTTTACATTATTGTTAAAACAATCATTTTGGTTTTTTGTACCCTGTTGGAAGAGTCAATTGGGCCATTTCTATCACATGTATTAATACTGTGTGTTTAGACCCAACACTGGAATGAAATTCCGGTCAGGATTTATACCTGTATATTAACAGACCGTCTTATGCTCTGCATAATTCCCTTTTCTGAATGGTTTCACCATCACAGATCTGCATTGGTGCCCAAGATTAGCTCTGGAATCGCATTTTCTCTTCTGTGATCCTTTCGTCAGCTGAAGACAATCAGTGGCCTGTCATCCAGAAGTGATGGGGGCATCTGGATGGAGGCTCCCTATCTGGTAAAATGGCATGGAGGGTGGCTACATAGCAACCATCATGTCCCGCCAAGCAGTGTGGCCGCATTCCAGAAGTCTGCACCCACTGATTTGCATGCTGAAACATTGACTTGAGAGGTCACTACAGTGAACAGACCATAGAGTCTGTGCAGAAGAACAAGAAATTAGAGGGAATACAGGAAGTGATCCAGTGCAACAAAAAATTAAGATAGCCCCTAACAAATTCCCAGGCTGTTTGTCTTTTTCTATAGCCTTGCTGACTCCGTGTTTCACATGTATAAAGCTGTGTGAGGCTGCAATCCCTATTTATCTCAGGTTTCAACTGCACTTCAGCCTACACTCCTGATTTTTACTACTGTGTGCAGGGTTGAGGGGATGCAGGAAGGCTTCCTGTTGAGTCTACTCTTGGGCTGGCCAAGGAAATCACTAACAGGTTCAGGGAGTGAGCCATAGAGGGTCCATTAGTTCAGACTGCTAGCCACCCTTCTATGGTTAAAATCACATAAGACTGACCTTGGAAAGGGAGCCCATGGTGTCCACCTATACACTTCAGGCTTTCTGTGACCGGTAGGTATCACAGGAATTGAAGTCGCCAAACAAATTTTACCTTAATGTGATGTTTCCTTTGACACTTTGATTTTTGTTACAATGCCCCTTTCAAGGCTAGTCATCTGGTTTATTTTGTTTAAATAATTAAATTTAGTTAATTAAAGTTTAGTAAGGCTGCATCCTGTGAATAAATTCAGTAACAAGGATTTGTATTGTGTTTCATACTTTTCTGTCTAACTGAGATCCACATTACATGGAAAGTGCAAGAGAGCTGGAGCTGCAATTTCCTAAATTCAATTTACTTTAATCTCTTAACATCAATCTTCCGTGTCAGATGGTGAAAAGTATATTTTTTTCTGAATCTAAAAAGTATCTGCTTGGAGTTGGCAGCATGATTAAGAATTTTTCATGTGCATTTTATGTGATTCCTTTGGTGAGAGATGTTACTGCTGACTAATGGAACACTTGCCTCAGAAGCTGGTTTCAATTTCCAGCTCTGTGCTCTGCGCGTTAATATTAGGGACTGCAATCTGATCACAATGTTTATCATTCTGGTTTCAAGGCTGATAGCTGTGTGAAGTTTAAACAATGCATGTTAAGCTGTAGATTGAGCAGGGCATCAAAACAAAACATGCAGCACAGCTAGCAGTAATAGTTTGTTAACTTTCACCTTAACATTTTCACCATTACTGATTTTTAAAGTGGATGAGACAGAAAACTGAATGCATAGGTAAGATGGGTTGACAATTGTTCAGGGCCCTTCTGAATGATTCCTTCTTTAAGTCATCTAAAAAGGTTAATATTTATAGACCACCTCACAGCACCAACAGATGGCAAAGCTGGCATATCTGACAGTGTTGCACTTCATCAGCGCTGCACTGGAGTGTCAGCTTTGATTTCTGCACTCAGTGATTGAGACTTGACATCAGACCCTATGAGGAGGGGACTTTTTATGGAGCTCTGGAGGGTGAGTGCCATAAAGAGAGAGAGAGAGAGAGAGAGAGAGAGAGAGAGAGAGAGAGAGGGGTGGGGGGGGGGGGGGAGAGACGGAGGCAGGGGAGAGACAGAGAGAGAGAGAGACAGAGAGAGAGAGAGAGAGAAAGAGAAAGAGAGAGTTTGTCTTTATCCAGCACTGTATGGACATTTCACGAAGCCTTGTACCCACAAACAACAATAAGGGAAAGAGATAGATAAACTGCACGTTGTGTTGTTGGGTAGCTATTAGACTGAACATTAGAGACAGCAATCTGCTCTTCTTTATATGCTGCCATGGGATCTTTTCCATCGATACAAAATGGTAAACAGGATGCCAGCTTAGTGTTTTAACTCCATCAGTGCAGGATTCCCTCCCACTGAAACACTAGCTGGGGATATATCATGAATGTGAGTCTGCCTACATATCACCTTGGATTTTAGGAGACGGTGGCATTCCTGTTGATAAATTGAGAGTCTTTCTCATAAAGAATGGTTGATTCAGCTTGCCCTTTATCTAAGGTTTTTAAAATTCATTCACAGGATGTGGACATTGCTGGTAAGGTCAGAATTTATTTCCAATCCCTAACTGTCCTGGAGAAGATAGTGGTAAGATGCCTTCTTGAGCCACTGTAGTCTTTGGAGTATAGATATACCCACAGTGCTGTTAGGAAAGGAGTTCAGAATTTTAATCCAGTGACATTGAAGGAATGGTGATATATTTCCAAGTCAGGATGGTGAGTGGCTTGGAGGGGAACTTGCAGGTGGTGGTGCTCCCATTTATCTACTGCCTCTGTCTTTCTAAATGATAAGGGTCATGGGTTTGGAGATTCTTTCAGGACAGCTTTGGTGAAAGTCTGCATTGAATCCTGAAGATGGTACACCTGCTGCTACTGTGTGTCAGTAACAGGAGGAATGAATATTGAAGTTGGCAAAGGGGGCGCCAATCAAATAAGCTGCTTTGTCCTTGCTGGACAAAGCTTCTGAGGGTTGTGAGAGCTGCACTCATCCAGGCAATTGGGGAGTTATTCCATCACAGTCCCGGCTTGTGCCTTGTATATGATGAGGAATAAGAAAGCAAATTACTTGCTGCAGGATTCCAAATCCCTGTTCTTGTAGCCACTGTTAAAGCTGGTCCAGTTTAGTTTCGGCTCAATGGTAACTATCAGGATGTTGATACTGTTAAATGTTAATGAGATTCTTTGCCTCTCTCCTAAAGGAGACTACTTGTGTAGTGACTACACTACTTGTGTAGTGCAAATTTCCCCTTTTTAACATCAAGCTGTCTAGATCTCACTGCATCCAAGCACAAACTGCTTCGGTATCTGGAGAGTTGTGAACACTCTTCAGTTATAGAGGAGCATCCCCAATCAAACTTGCTGACGGACAGGCAGTTTAGTCATGAGATAGTAAGAACTGTAGATGCTGAAGTCAGAGATAACACAGTCTGGAGCTGGAGGAGCAGGAAAGTTGATGTTTCGGGTCAGGACCCTTCTTCTGACCCGAACTTTCCTGCTCTTCTGATGCTGCCTGGCCTGCTATGTTTCTCTAGCTCCAGACTGTGTTGTCTCTTAATCATCAGCATGACTTCTAAGCATATAGATATACTGAATAAAATCTATACAACATTATTCTCATTCCAGGGATTGGTCTACTGGCTGATTACTGACAGTGAGACTGATTACTTACGGTCTGACTTGTTATTCACTCTGTGACTATTACTAAGTGACTGGTTATTGATGGTTATTTGTGCATTTAAGTTACCCCCAATGTGACTGTTCCTGACTGGTTATATTGACAGTAGACTGGTTACTTGCACATTGACGGGTTACTCATGATGTGACTGTTATTAACTCATTGGTTTCTTGCAGTTTGACTAGTTACTACCTTTGACTGTTACTAATTTGCTGTTAGAGGTGTGATCGGTTCCTAACTGGTGTGTGCATTTCCATTTTTGGCATACTATTATCAGACTGACAAAGACGGGATTTCACATTCCTGAAGTTGTTTGGACATCACCTCACCAGCAGCTCCAAAATTTAGCAATTTGTTCAAGCAGAAACCTATCATCTGCTTGGAATAAGCAACATGAAAGGCCCCTTGATCTTATTATGTGACTCTAGCCTATTTATGTGCTAAGTGCTATAATCTAAAAAGCAAATGCTTATAATTAGGCCTGATTTGAAGCTAATTGAGGTATCCAAGGTGACTGGTATCTGGGAAGGTTTCCAGGGCACACTTACGTGGAAATCCATACTGTTTCATCAGCTTCTTTTTAGAAAGTACCTTCATGGCCTGCAGGAGAGAGAGCATTCCTGTCAGCAACGTAAACCATGACTCTCGTTTCTAACTGTACCCACTCTATGAATATTAGAACAAAGTTTACGACTACCAATCAGACTAATGCAATGCATCAATTTAGTGCACATAAACAACATTGGTACAGAACTGCATGGATATAACTTAAATAGTGAATCATATATACAGATGTTCGGGGTGGGGTTGGAAGTGGCTCGAGTACTGTTGGCAATAGCCACACTTGAAATTGTGTGGGTAAGGCACTACACTAGAATCATTTGGGCCTTTGGTGATGGAGTGCAAGGGAGGAAATCTGACAGCTTCTCTCCCCCTCATGAGAAAAAGTTGGTCTTGGTGTAAAGGAAATCAAACTTTGAAACTTTTCAGACTCCACTGTCTGAAGGCCCTGGTGAGCTCCCATCTTTCATTAGCATCAGTCCATCCAAATCCTACCAGCCTCATCATCTCTCTGCTCTGCTACCAGACACTGCTCAAAAAAATCTCTTTGACGAAGGAACTGGTCACTTGACTTCATGTTCCTTGTTGTAACCAATTTTTCTTTGATAATGCAGCTGGGAAATGTGCCTGGACATTTTGCTAGATTATTTTTTAATGTGTTTATAAGGAATGGGCATTGCTGGCTAGGCCACAATTTATTGCTTATCCTGAATTGTCCTAGACAATGTGATGATGAGCTGCCTTCTTGAACCCTTACAGTGTTTGGGACATAGGGACACTCACTTTGCTGTTAAGGAGGAAGACCCAGAACAGTAATCAAACAGTGAAGCAACGGCAACAGAGTTTCAAGTCAAAATGCTGTGTGAATGGAGAGGAAATTGCAGGTTACAAACAAACACAATAAGTAGGAACAGGATCATCTGACCCCTCAAGATTTCTCCACCATTCAATAAGACTATGTTTGATCCAAATACAGCCACAGCTCCAATTTCCCACCCACCCCTCGATAACCTCCGGCTCACTCATTAGCCAAGAATCTGCCTTAAAAATATTCAGTGACCCTTCGTCCACCACACTCGAGGGAACAGACTAAAATACATTATAAAAATGCAAGTTGTCTTGTACAGCCAATGCTGAGGTCCATGACTTGAAATCAAAAACACAAAGCCTAGACATTGATACAGACTCATAATGATATGCTAAACTAGACTGATGAAAAATTCATGCATTTCAGTTTTTATTAAGCCTGATTAAGTTTTTTCTTTCCCTCTGAATGAAACAGCATTGTAGAATCAGGACATTGGCTGCGTTTATCATAAACATAGAAAAAGTCCATTCATTGAAAATGGGGTTTTATCTGCCCCCCTCAGTACTCAGCAGCTGAAATTTCATGAGGAGTTCCCTTCGCTATGAATTATAACGTTCCTGAGACATCTAAACCAGTGGAGGGTGGGAAGAGTTTGTTTCTCACTCAATGCAGAGGTGGGAGTATGAGTCGTCTCTCAGTTGTAACAGGAGGGCAGCTGCCTGGTTTAACAATGCTGTCAGATGCCAAGTTTCTCTCAACATACTCTGCACACACTACCCTTGAGGACTGGAATTTATAGACCACCAATGTACAGGAAAGCAGGCAAGTGAGCCTGTAAATTAGGGCACTGTGCATTTGTGCCTTAGTTGGTATTTTACAGATGTGGCTGCATTGGGAGCAGTTCAGAGCCTCCTGGTTACTATTGCGAGCAAAGAGGGTGAAAAATTGTTGGGGTTCTAACAAATTAAACGGCATTTTTAAAAGTGTATTTTTAAACTTTCTTTCAACACTCTTACTTCCCGTTTTAAAAACATCAGAGATGGGATAAAGTCTGACAGTCAAGGGCCATCCAATCAGGTCGCAAAGAACTTGTTTACTGTCTATTGCATAGCTCGATGATGTGTTTGAGATAATGACAGTTCAGGGCCAGCATGTTCCTGTTAATGAGAAGGACACGGCTGGCAGGTATAGGGAACACTGGATTACTAGAAATACTCAGCCTCTGGTCTAGAAAAAAAGGAGAAATATTTCAGGTATAGACAGTCAGGATCAAGTGAATCCTTTGAGACGCATGGGGGATGTCGGAGTACATTTAAGAGGGAAATCAGGAGGGCAAAAAGGGGTTATGACATAGCCTTGGCAGATAGAGTAAAGGAGAATTCACATAGATTCTACAAGTATATCAAGGTGAAAAGAGTAAATAGAGAGAGAATATGGCCCCTTAAAGATCATCAAGGCCGTCTATGTGTGGAATAACAAGAGTTGAGAGAGATCCTAAACAAATGTTTCCCATCATTATTTATCATGGAGAAAGGCTAAAAAGTGACGTGTTGAAAAGAGTCTACATTACAGAAGAGGTGGTGCTGGAGGTCTTGACACAAAGGTAGACAAATCTCCAGGACCTGATCAAGTTTTTCCCAGGACTCTGTGGGAAGCTAGAGAAGAAATTACGGGGCCCCTATCAGAGATAACTGTATCATCAAAAGCCACAGTGAGGTGCCAAAAGATTGGAGGGGGGCTAATGTTGTGCCATTATTTAAGAAAGGCTGCGATGAAAATGCAGGGAACTACAGACCAGTAAGCCTAAAGTGGTGGAAAAGTTGTTGGAGGGGATTCTGAGAGACAGGATCTAGATGTATTTGGAAAACGAGGTCTGACTAGGGATAGTGATCATGGCTTTGTGCATGGGAAATCATGTCTCACAAACTTGCTTGAGTTTTTTGAAGAGGTGACCAAGACAATAGATGAGAGAAGAGCATGAGATGTTGTCTACATGGCCTTCAACAAGGTACTGCATGGTAGACTGGTTCGTAATGTTACATCACATGGGATCCAGGGAGAGTTAGCCAAATGAATGTAAAATGGCTTGACCCTAGGAAACAGAGTGTGGCGGTAGAGGGTTGTTGTTGAGACTAGAGGCCTGTGACCTGCAATGTGCCGCACAGATCACTGTTATTTGTCATTTATAAAAACAATTTGGATGAGAATATAGGAGGCATACTTGGTAAGTTTGTGGATGACGCCAAAATCGGTGGTATAGTGGACAGTGAAGAAGGTTATCTAAAAGTGCATTGGATCTTGGCCAACTAGGCCATTGGCCTGAGGAATTGCAGATGGAGTCTAATTCAGATAAATGCAAGCTGTACATTTTGATAAGACAAGCCAGGACAGGAATTACACAGTTAATGGTAGGGCCCAGGGGAGAGTTGTTGAACAGTGAGACCCAGGGGTGCAGGTATATAGTTCCTTCAAAGAAGTGTCACTGGTAGACAGGGTGGCTAAGAAGGCATTTGGCATTCTTGCCTTCATCAATCAGTCCATTGAGTACAGGAGTTGGGACATCATGTTACAGGTGCACAAGACATTGGTAAGGCCACATTTGGAATAATGCGTACAATTCTGGTCATCCTGCTATAGGAAGAATGTTGTTAAACTGGAAAGGGAGCAAAAATAGATTTACCAGGATGTTACCAAGACTGGAAGGTTGAGTTAAAAGAAGAGGTTGGATAAGCTGAGACTTCATTTCCTGGAGCATTGGAGGCTGAGGGGTGAACTTATAGAGACTTATAAAATCGTAAGGGGCATAGATAAGGTAAATAGCTGTGGTCTTTTCCTCAGGGATGGGGAATCCAAAACTAGAGGGCATAGGTTTAAAATGAGAGGAGAAAGACTTAAAAGGGACCTGGCGGGTGACTTCTACAGACACAGGATGATGCATATGGAACGAGCTACCAGTGGAAGTGATAAAAGTGGCTACAATTACAACAATAAAAAGAGATTTGGACAGGTGCATGGATAGGGATCGGGGCCAAATGAAGGCAAATAGGACTAGTTCAGTATAGAAAATTTGGTCAACACGGACAAATTGGGCCAAAGGGTCTACTTCTGTGCTGAACGACTCTATGTCTCCATGGCTGATGGAGGAGAAATTCAACGTGAGATGTCATTTGATGATACCTGTTGGAATTTGTAAAATCGGAGTTATAGTTTTCTTTATTATTCCTCCATGAGATGCTTGGCCAGCATTTACTGAATACCGAGAGCCCTGGATAGAGCTGATATGTACTGAGATGTCTGGATATAGTGTATATGTAGATGCAGTAATAGAATCTAGGACCCAAGGACACAGCCTGTGTGAAGGGATGCACCTTTATAAATCAGATGGGGAGGAATTTCTTCAGTCAGAAGGCGGTGAATCTATAAAGTTCAATGTTGCAGAAGGCTGTGGACACCAAATCATTGGGTGTACTTAGATTAGATTCCCTATAGTGTGGAAACAGGCCCTTCGTCCCTACAAGTCCACACAGCCCCTTGAAGCATCCCATCCAGGCCCATTCCCGTATAACCCACACACCCCTGAACATTACGGGCAATTTAGCACACAGTCACCCAAGGCTGGAATCGAACCCGGGTCCCTGGTGCTGTGAGGCTACAGTGCTAACCACTGAGCCACCGTGCAAGAGATGGCCAGAGATAGACAGGTTCTTGATTATAAGGAGTCAAGGATTACAGGGAAAATGCAGGAGAACGGGCTTGAGAAACATATCAGCAATGATTGAATGGTGGAGCAGACATGGATTAAATGCCCTAATTCTGCTCCTATATCTTATGGTTATGGTCTTACTGCTTTCCCTAATTGCCTTGGAGAGGATGGCAGTGGTGGGACATTGCACATTTGATGTAAATTCTGACTGCAAAAACCATTTCGGCACTCTAATGAAGCCATTCCTATGTAAATGAACCACAATGTTTAATTTAGGATTGGCAAGGCAGGACAGGCTTTGTTATTCATGTAAATCCTATTCATCCTTCTGACACCATGTCTGGTTAGTCACCTGCAGTCTGATGAGGGATTACATTACAATTAAAACAAATCTGTCATGGTATTACAGGAGCAGTCAGAAAGACATCATCCATTCACCCTCTCTTTAGACATAAAACAAAAATAACTGGAGTTTATACAGCATCTTTAATATATGGAAACAGCACAAGAGGATTAATTAGAAAAATTGGACTTTGAACCAATGGAGAAAATGCTGACCAAAGTTTACAGGTATAGGGATGGGGAAGATCATGAAATGAATTAAATGCAACAATGAGAATTTTCAATGCACATCAACTGGAATGGCAGCAAAATGTAAGTGGGACAATATGGGACAATGAACAGAGAGTGGACCTTTGAATGAGTTGAAGTTTATAGATTGTGGAGAATGAAAGGCCAGATGTGAGGCCATTTGAACTGGAGGTAATAAAAGTACATGAACAAAAGAGCAAGAATACCACAGGCATTCCTTTCATAAACTGTGCGACTCCACAACTGTCCTCTTGTGATCTTTGCCCCCAACCAGCTTGCCTGCCTCTACCTTAATGAATTGATATGTTAAATTGATGCAATCTGTTGTCAGAATTTAAACCTCTGCCTCTCGCTTTCATTCTGGTGAATCTGCTCTGCACCCAATACTAATACATCATTCCTGAGGACTGGTGCATGTAGGATGACTGAAGGGGAAGGAATCTAACATTTCCAATAAAACTGAAGGATAAGAAAGGTATCATGCGCTGCACTAATCAAAGATGGAGATGGAACAAACATCAATTATTAGATAACAAACATTTGGAAGAATATGCTTCATCCCACAGTTTGGGCTAATAAGTGACAAGTAATACTTGTTCAGCACAAGTGTTTGGCAATGACAACTCCAACAACTGAATATCTACCAGTTTCCCAATCACAATTGGCTTTACCACAGCTGAATCCCCTAATAACAACATCCTGGGAATTACCACTGACAAGAAATTTAACACTGTGGCTACAAGAGCACAACAGAGACTGTGTATTCAGGGGGAATGATTCACTTGATGATTCGACAAAGTCTGTTCACAATCCAATAGGAAAAGTATGATGGGAAACTCTGCACTTGCCTGGATGAATGCAGCTCCAACAATATTAAAGAAATTCGACTCCATCTAAGAGGGAGCAGCCTGTTTGATTGGCACCTCATCTACAATTTTCAACATTCACGTCCTAAACTGCTGACAGAGTGAACTACCATAACTCACTCAGGCTCTTTCAACAGCAGCGCCTATATCCATGACCTCTCTACCCAAAGGGACAATGACAGTGGATGCATGGGAATACCATCAGCCCAAGTTCCCTTCCAAGTCTCACACCATCTTGATTTAAAATTATATCACTGTCCCTTCACTGTTGCTGGGTAAAAATCCTGGAATTCTCTTCCTATCAGCACTGTGAGTGCGGCTACACCTCAATGTGTCAACTCAACACCACCTCCTTTAGGGTAATTAGAAATGAGCAATAAATACTGGCCCAGCTAGCTATGCCCACAGCCCACTAAAGAGATAAATTCATTTCATCCTTCTTGTTTGATTATCTGCTTGTAAAGAAACCATTGTATTTTTAAAATTCTCTGAAACTGACAGGCAGAGATGTACTGTATAATTACAGTCACTGCCAGATTTAGCTCCAGTCCTTCTCAGTTTGGAACAGTCCGTCAGACTGTGCCAGCTTCTGTCAATAGTATGCTTCAGTGGCATCAGGGTTAATGCGGTCTCTGCTCTCACATGGACAATAGATGTTACTTCAGAGATAATGGGAACTGCAGATGCTGGAGATTCTAAAATAATAAAGTGTGAAGCTGGATGTACACAGCAGGCCCAGCAGCATCTCAGGAGCACAAAAGCTGACGTTTCGGGCCTAGACCCTTCGAAGGGATGCTGCTGGGCCTGCTGTGTTCAACCAGCTTCACGCTTTATTATCAATAGATGTTACTTGCCAAGATGGAGAAGGTTCCGGTTCACATTTCCCTCAGTCAGCATAAATTGGGCTTTACCAGTCTTCTGGCAATGGACTGGGAGGTGGAGCAGTGAATAAAGTGATGCCAATGATGTGCTTGTGCCTTCCTGCCACAACGCCATTCATGGCAATGGCAGTGAAGGTGATGAACGACCCCCACCACCCCCAACCGAGCCACTTAAGTGGTCAATTAAGGGTTTCTTACTGCCTCCAGTGGCATTTACACACCTAGTCTAATGACTAGTCCCACAGGAATGGCATTGCCTGCCCTGACCAACAGTATTTCATCACTAGAGCTAGCCTAGCTTACCTGGTCTGAGTGTTCACATCCATCAATGCAGCGTCTTACTTCAGGGACAGTCTCAGCAATGTGTGTCACGCCTGTTAGCACTGCCAAGGTCACTAAGCTGCCAAGCTGACCTGGCAGCTTCTGAGGGTGGCTAGCCATCTTCAATAGCTTGTTGCTGGTAAGATCCTGCCACAAGTGCTGCCACCCACTATTTGCTTCCTGCTTTCGGTGATGGAACCACTGCCCCAGCACTCAATCCAGCCCCACTTAACGAGCTGTTCTGCCTCCAATGCTTTAATAAAATTTTCATCCCAAAATGAGGCAGAAGGGGATTGAGTGCTAGTGCACAAACATATTTCTTTGTTTTGAATTATAGGATACAATGTTAATTTATACCTTGGTGCAGCTGCTGCACATTTTTGTGACACTGTATTTACCAACAAGTACCCAAAGAATACACATTGCGTGCTCACTCACACACTTTGGGACTTAAAAGTGTCCTTAAAACATCAATGCTCAAATCCTATCATACTACACCTTCAGCAGGTTCAGTCACTGTTCCTGTGCATCAAACAGACAGGACGTTGGGTGGAATGGTGCATTTCTCAGTTATTATCCTACTCTCCCTGTCAGGGTGTGCTATAGGACTCTTGAGGGTCTTTAGGTCTTTAGTCTTTTGTTTGGTGCCTCTTTATTACTACACTAAGGCATAGAGATAATGCGCAGTGGCTGAATTACAGAAGCCACAGTTTCTGACTGCTTGCTATCTGTTTCTGAGTGCCAGGCATATGATTATTTCTGTGTGTGTGTGTGTGTGTGTGCGCGCCCATGAGTGTATACGTCCATGTTCATATCAAGTATATGCTCAAGATTATGTGCATTAATTTGTGTCTGCTTAAGTGTCTATGTCTGTGTGGATGCTCTTGAGCATGTATATATTTGTATGTGAATATGCATGTTTCTATGCAAGTATGGATGTATCAGTGTGTGAATTTACATTAAACTGTGTGAGAGCATTTGGTTATCAGTTTTGACAGCATTGAGAAGATTCATGATCCAACATTAGCAGGAGTGATTGAATCAGGTTTTGGCAGACAAATGCTAGGTCCATATTCTCTTTCAGCTGTACAATATTCAAGGTGGGATCTCTATAAAGATTCATGGCACCTCCTCCCTTCCCTAAGTAAAATCTATACGCTATTAAGCTCCAATACAAAATCAAAAGTCCTGTAGATGCTTTAAACTTCAAACAACATCATAGACCTGATGCATTTAAACTATTTTTTTCTTTCCACTGACACTCAATATTTCCAGCATTTTCTATTTAAACACATAGGCCAATGCTTCAGGAAAACCCCACAATTTTTGGAAGTAAAAGCAATAGGTCCCTGAGAGCAGGGCTACTTTTTAAAATACCTGGTCCTAGACTTTGAGTGACATTTCAAAAACACACCCTGATGATTCGGTATGTAAAACAGCATTATCTGACCTTTTCCTTCATTCTTTGGTTGATGGACCTACATCAGCTCCCTATAATGATTGCCTAGTCTACCAGTAATAATAGTTTTTCTTTACTTATCTTCTCCCCTTGGAGCAACAATCATATTTGATACTCACTATGGTTGGAGGACAGTGAGAACACAGGGATAGGGGTAAATGGAGGCGGGGGGGAGCCAGGAGGAAAGGAACAGGTCTGGCAGGGAGTATGTGGGAGACAGGATTAAAAGATGTGGCGTTGTGAATGGGGGGGCAGGGGAATGAATGGGCATGGGGTGGGGTGGTTAGAAAGTGGGGGCCTCCCTTTCTCTCCCTCCCCTGTGTCAGTCATTGGCATTCATTGTCTCCAAAGCCCTATGCTGATCCCCATCTCAAAACTGCATTTCTCCTCTGCGCAGTGCAGCCAATGCGCATCATGTCATTGAAATTTTACATGATAACAGTGAGTCTGGATTTTCCGTGTGTCTTTCTGAACATGTGCAGTTGCCCCCAGTTTTAGGTGTCAGCAGAAACTGCCTTTCCATAAGGGGTGTATGGCCTGAAAGAGTGAGACAATTTGAATACTTAATGGAATGACCCTTTCTAAACGGCCAGAGTAATAGCACTGGGTGTTAACAGGACACCAGGCTGTGGCTAGCCTATTAATATCAGGCAAATTCAGTGACTATCAACCCCATGCCTGTCAAAACATCAACATTACTTGTGAAAAGCTCTGAATTATCAACTGTCGATAGAAATACTAAAGAACAACCCTCAGGACAAGAAACATTTACTCACATAATGCTTGTCATCATTTTCATTGTAGGCCAGCTTCACAACACCATAGGAGCCCTGTCAACAATTTAGACCATAGATTAGTCATTGATAAAAACAACTGTAAACAAAATACCTAGGCAGCAGAGGGTAAACACAGTCACAAACATTTAAACAACAGTATTTTTGAAAACATTCATTGTTTGATGTGGTAATTAAAGACCAAGACTCTTCGGGCCTTCTCCTCCAATTCTGTCCAAGTCTAAAACAATAGCAAGACTGGGATTTGAGACAGGACTCCAACACAACAGATAGCAGCCAATCCTAGAAATTACTTGCCGTGACTTTGTTTTACATCCTGCCTGAGAGGCAATAAGGCCAGGGAAGGAATCCAATGTGCTGGTAGGCATCTTGTCTCTGGTCTCAGAATCATTGATTGGATTAATGAATGGTTAGAACACAGAAGGCGGCCATTTAGCCTGTCATGTCCTTGTTGACTCTCTGCAAGAATAAATCAGCTACTTCAACTCACCAGCTCTTTCTTCGTGGCCATGTTTGTTTTTATCGTCAGGGATTAATCCTGAGGAAGGGTCACTGGACCTGAAATGTTAACTCTGTTTTTTTGCCTCCACAGATGCTGACAGACCTGCTGAGCTTCTCCAGCAACTTTATTTTTGTTCCTGATTTACAGCATCCATAGTTCTATTGGCTTTTATTAATCCAATTCCCTCTGGGAGTAATTTCAAGTTTGCATTTTCAGCAGTGCATTCAAGATTTGAACCACTCAACGCACTAAAAAGTTTTTTCTCATCCTGCCATTGGCCGTTTAGCCAATGACCTTCACAAGTCTGAATTCTTGGCCCTCCCAACAGTGGGAACAGTTTCTCCCTGTCTAACCTGGCCAGATGCTTCATGATTCTGCATGCTTCTATCAAATTTGCTCTCAAACTTCTCTTCTCCAAGGAGAATAACTTCAGCTTCTCTACTCTAGTGCACAACCAAAGTCCTCAGCCTTGGAATTTCCCTTGGTAACCTTTTCTACATCGTCTTTAAAGCTATCACAGCTTTCTAATGTCTGGTGACCAAAGCTTGGGGGTACAATACTCCAGTAAACATGGAGCCTCTATTCTGTAATGGTTCATCATAACTTGCTTGTTTCTGTACTCAGTACAAAATGTAGGGTTTCATACAATTTATAAACCACTTTCTCAAACTACCTTGTCACCTTCAATGTCTCTGCGTTCTTTCAACCAACATAAATCAATTCACTCTTCTGTATATTAAACTCTGTCTCTGTCACTGTCTGCCCATTCCAAGAGACTGCCTATCTTCTTTTGAAGTTCTACACTCTCCTCCTCAGTTCACAATACTTTCAAGTTCTGTATCATCTACAAATTTTGAAATTGTGTCCATACATTCAAGGCTGAATCATGAATATAGATCAAAAAAAAAGTGGTCCAAGTTACAAACCTTGGGGAACCCCGCTGTATACCTTCCTCCAGTCTCAAAAACAACTGTTCTTTGCTATTCTGTTCCTATCAGTCAACCAATTTCATACCCAGATTATCACTCTTCTTATTACTAATGAGGTCTAACTTTGCTCCCAAGTGATGCCTAATCAAATGTGTTTTGGAAGTTCACCCACACAAAATCAACAGTATTACCATCATCAACCATCTTTGATACCTCATCCAGAAACTTGATCAACAGGAGAATAAAGGTGCAGTGACCCATTTTATATATATTTATTTGGATTTATAAAAGGTAAGACAGAGGCTAGAATGGACATTGGACTGCTGGAAAATGAAGCTAGCAAATACTAATGGGGAACAAAGAAATGGTGGGGGAACTGAATCAGTTTTCATGGTGGAAGACACCAGTAGCATATCAAAATTTCAAAAGAGAGGGGTCAGAGATGAGTGCAGTGGCCACTAATAAGGAGAAGGAGCAGGCGAAACTTAAAGATCTGAGGTGGATAAATTACCCGGACCTGACGGACAACATCCCACGATTCTGAAGGAAATAGTTGAGGCAATTGTAGAGGCAATGGTGGTGATCTTGCAGGAATCACTGGAGTCAAGGACGGTCCTAGAAGACTGGAAAAAAGCTAATGTAACACTCCTGTTCAAGAAGGGAGGTGGGGAAGATAGGAAACTACAGGTTGGTTAGCCAGACCTTGGTCATTGGGAAGATATTACAGTCCATTATTAAATGATGGAAGTATAGAGTACTTGGAAATGAATGATAAAGTAGGGCTGAATCAGCACAGTTTTGTCAAGGAGAAGGCATGCCTGACAAATTTATTAGAATTGTTTGAGGTGGTAGTGAGAAAGTTAGACAAAGGAGGCCAGTGGACCTGATCTATTTGGATTTCCAGAAGGCCTTTGTCAAGGTGGGGCCACACAGCAGGCTGCTAAATAAGACAAGAGTCCATTGTGTAAGGGTCAAGGTACTGACTTTGATAGAGAATTAGCTGACTGACAGATGGCAGAGAATGGGGATAAAGGGATCTTTTTCAGGATGACAGCCACTGATTAGTGAAGTTCAGCAGGGGTCTGTGTTTGGACCACAGCCATCCACGGTATAAACAACCCAGTGAAGGAACTGGGGACATAAATTCAGGTGGAGGTACAAGTAATATTCAGGAAGTCAGGAGGCTGCAGAAAGACGTGCACAGGCTATGGGGGAGGCGATGGTCTAGTGGTATTATCGTTAAAATGTTAATCCATAAATCCAGATAATGTGCTGGGGACCCAGGTTCAAATCGCACCACAGCAGATGGTGGAATTTGAATTCAATAAATATCTTGAATTAAGAATCTAATGGTGACCATATATCCATTTCTGATTGTCAGAAAAACCACCCATCTGGTTCACTAACGTCCTTTAGGGAAGGCAACTGCCATCCTTACCTGGTCTGGCTTACATGTAACTCCAGACCCACAGCATGATGTTTGATTCTTAGCTGCCCTCTGGGCAATTAGGGAAGGGCAATAAGTGCTGCCCAGCCAGTGACACCCTCATCCCATGAATGAACAAAGAAAAAAAAATGAGTGGGCAAAAGAAGTAGCAAATGGAATATGACATGAGAAAGTGTGAAGTTATGCACTTAATAAAAAGAATAAAGGCACAGATTATTTTCTAAATGGGGAAAGGTTTTGGAAATCTGAACGGGCATAGGAGTGTTGGTTCAGTGTTAAGGTTAGCATGCAGATTCAGTTGGCAATTAGCAAGTCAAATGCAATGTTAGCATTCATTTCAAAGAGGGCCAGAATACAAGAGCAGGGATGTCCTGCTAAGGCTGTATAAGCTTCTGATCAGGTTGAAACTACATTTAGAATATTGTGAGCAGTTTTGGCCCCATATCTAGGGTGGCTTGGTGGCTCAGTGGTTAGCACTGCAGCCTCACAGCACCAGGGACCTGGGCTCAATTCCAGCCTCAGGCCACTGTCTGTGTGGAGTTTGCACATTCTTCCCGTGTCTGCGTGGGTTTCCTCCGGGTGCTCTGGTTTCCTCCCACAGTCCAAAGATGTGCAGGCTAGGTGGATTGGCCATGCTAAATTGCCCGTAGTGTTCAGAGGTGTGTGGGTTATAGGGGGATGGATCTGGGTGGGATGCTTCAAGGGGCAGAGTGAACTTGTTGGGCCAAAGGGCCTGTTTCCACACTGTAGGTAATCTAATCTAAGGTGGTTTACAAGAATGATCCCAGGGATGAAGGACTTTTCATATGCAGGGCTAAGGGCTCTGGATCTATGCTCAAAATTTAGAAGGCTATTAGGGGATCTTATTGAAATTTGCAGAATACTGAGAGGCCTGAGTAGAGTAGATATAGAGAAGATGTTTCCACTACTAGGAGAGACTAGGACACAAGCGCACAGTCTCAGATTGAAGACACAACCCATTTGATTTGAGATAAAGAGCAATTTCTCCAACCTAAGGATGGTTAATCTGCAGAACTCATTGCTGCAGAAGACTGTGAATGCTAAGTCATTGTATGTATTTATGACAGAGTTAAATAGGTTCTTTATGAGTAAGTGGTTCAAGGGTTACTGGCAGAAGCCAGGAGAATAGAGTAGAGAAACATATCAGCACAAATAAATGGCAGATAGACTCAATGCGCTGAATGGCCTAATTCTGCTCACATATCTTACGGACGTTATAAAACAATATTGAGGAACCTATTGGATTTTTTAAAAAACTAATCAAAATTAGGTAAATAGAATTTGCCTTTCCTTAATTAATTCGCTTTTGTCCAAATGAATGTTTTACTCTAAATTACTTCTTCATCCAGTGACTGGAAGAGGAGAGGGATTCAGGAAGGTGTGGTAGCACAGTATGCTAAGTGATGGAAGATTCAGAGGTCCATCATTTACTGAAATTTTAACTTTAAAAGATTTAGCAGGAGGGAATCAGCCATCCATTTTAGGTTTATTCAATACATTTGCATCAGTTGTATAAAATCTGTGTCTTGAGGAAGGAGCAACAATCCAAAAGCCAGTGTTTTCAAATAAACCAGTTGGACTATAACCAAGATTCCCAGTCCCCCTCTCTGCCTGAGAAGTAGTCTTATCAGCACAGTCCATCCACAGTGCCGGGTAAACTTGGCACGCCTACCTCAAATGATGTCCGTATGATGTTATTTTTCCAGAATTAAGTTCATGGCAAGACTTCACACTAAATGCTCAAACACCTTCCCTGCTCTTCACAAGAACACAAAAAATATGAACAAGGCCATTCAGCCTGTCAAGCTTGTTCTGCCATTCAATGTCATCATGGCTGTCCTTAAATTCCAACTTCATTTCTTGCCTGTGCCCGATATCCCTCAATTCTCTGAGACCAAACATCTGGCCACCCCAGACTTAAGTGTATTTAATGAAGGAATACTTTCAACTGGTGTAGAATTACAGAGTGATACAATTTTCTTTATTAAAATAATTTGTCCTCATTTCAGTCCTAAACGATCATCCCTTATTCTGAGGCTGAACAACTGGGTTTTGGACTCCCCAAACAGCAGAAACAATCTCTCAATCTACCTCATGAAGGGTCCGCAGAATCTGAATATTTCAATGAGATGCAATTTAGACTCCAGAGCATATGGGCCGAATTTATTTATCACAATCGTTTTCCACATAAATACTGATGTGGGAATCATAGTTCTGAGAAAGGGTCACTGGACTCGCGACATTAACTCTGACTTTTTCTTCGCAGATGCTGCCAGACTTGCAGAGATTTTCCAGCAACTTCTGGTTTTGTTCCTGACTTACAGCATCCGCAGTTCTTTCAATTTTTACGACAGTTCAGGTGTTTGGCACTAGACTGAATGGACTGAAAGGCCTCCTCCTGTGCTGTAATAATTTAGTCTATAATTGGACTCGCATCCAGCAATGACTTAAAGTTCCATTCCAGTAGATTGTCTGATAGATTCAATAACTCTGATCATTTGTAGGCTGACACCAGAGAAAATGACCATGAAAGTTGTAACATTGTCACAAAAAAACATAACTGCTTTACTAACGTCATTTAGGGAAAGCATTAAGCTTCCTTAGGCTCATGTGGTCTTCATGTGAATCCAGTCACACCGTACACAGTTGGCTCTTAAAACATTCTGCAACTGTCCCCAACACCATGTTCAGAAAGCAAAAAAATTGGGTAATCTCATTTATTCAACGAATATCTGTCATATTTGAGATGGTATGTTGATGGTGCTGGCAAGGCCAAATTTTGATGCCAACCCTGAATTGAAATAGTTATTTCCAAGGACTGTTAAGAGGCAACCATATTGCTGTGGATCTAAAGTCACATGTAGACTAGAATGAGCGAGGACGGCAGATTCCCTACCCTAAAGGACATCAGTGAATCGCTTGGGTTTTTAACAAAAATCAATTATCATTGTCATGGTCAACATTACTACTGTTTTAAATCCTAGGCTTATTGAATTCCACCAGATACAGTGACATGATTTGAACCAATGTCCCCTGAACATTAATTTGGGCCTCTAGATTACTAGTCCAGTGGTATCACCACCATACCAGCATCATCGCACCCCCCTCCATTTGGAAAGTTATGGATCAAAGAGAGCTATATTTCCAACTCTTCCTGTTGGATTACGATTAATTTTGAACAGTTAGCTGCTAGATAGTTACCTTTCCAATCTCAGTCTTCAGCTTATATTGGTTCAGCTGCGTGGAATCCTGCAAGGTAAACACAGGAACGAAAGGTGGGGTTAATTCCAGCCATTCTTATTTTAACAGCAGAAGATAAGACAAGTTTAATCATCCCCGCTAAATTCAGTCCTGCAGCATTTGAACACACTGACAGCTATTTGGGAATTGCATTTTGGACAAGTAGAAATTGAAAGAAATGTAGATGAAAGGTCAACTCCAGGATTTTAATTCTGAGGCTAGGGTTTTTGAAGCTTCTCTGCTCTGGTCAGCTTTTTAAACAATTCCTTCTGAGAATGACTGACAGAAATGGAACACATTGTTACAATGACAGGTCGAGAACCCAAAATACTATAGGTGTTCATAGCCTCCAATTTTAAAATATGCTTTTTTCGAAGAGGACTGCTTACAGAGACAAAATAACTGCAAGTATAAATTCAGCGGTTGACTGGCAAAGGTTCTGCAACATTGAAACATGACAAAGAAACTTCAAACAGTCTGGTCTGTGATCTCTTGTGTCTGCAAGTATAACAAGGGGTTGCTACCCGTGCTCAACAGTAAGCTGCTCACTCAGGATTATCTCTCAAAGATGCAAACATAGTTTTAAGTTGAGGAATACATAAGGGCAGGGGTTAAAAGCCAGTTTCAACTCTACAGGTGCGGACAGGTACAACTAAACATTCTCACATGTCCCAGGCTTTGTTTGAGTGTTAGATTGCTGGGAAGGTCACAGTCAAAGAATTAGCCTCTAGACACCCCCATGTTGCAGGCAAGGACACACTCTGACTCTGAGTATGAGAATGCAGCTTACTAGTAGCCAGACAAATGACAAACATAACAACAAGACTCTACAAAAAAAAAATCAAAACAACAGTGGATGCTAGAAATCAGAACAAAATCAAAAATTGCTGAAAAAGCTATAGTAAGGATTTTATTAAACTGGAAAGGGTGCAAAAGAGACTTACAAGGATGTCACTGAGACTGGAAGGTTTGGGTTATAAGGAGCGTTGAAGGCTGAGGGGTGACCTTGTAGAGGTTTATAAAATCATGAGGGTCATGGATTGGGTGAATAGTCAAGGTCTCTCGCCCAGGGGAGGAGAGTCCAAAGCTAGAGGGCAAAGGTTTAGAGTCAGAGTGGAAAGAATTAAAAGAAACTGAGAGGTAACTTTTTTCACAGAGGGTGGTGCGTATGTGTAACAAGCTGCTACAGAAAGTGGTAGAGGTGGGTACAATTACAATATTTAAAAGGCATTTGGATAGGTACATGGATAGGAAATGTTTAGATGGAAATGGGCTAAATGCAGTAAAATGGATCTAGTTCGGTTTAGGAAACCTGGTCAGCATAGATAATTGAGGCCAATGGGCCTTTTTCTGTGTTCTAAGACTCCATATCTCCAATACTTCAGCAGGTCTTGCAGAATCTGTGGACAGAAGGCAAATGTTTCGGGTGCAGTGACCCTGCTTCAGAACTGATTGTATCTAGGAAAAGAGTGGTATTTATGCAGAAGATGGGGTGCAGGAGTGGGGAGGAGTAAATAATAGGTGGAACTAGAGCCCAAAGTGAGGGAAAAACAGCTGGGGAGGCAAAGAACTGGATAAAGGCCAGCCTGGGAGAATGAACAGCTGCCAATGGGGACTATTAGTTGCTGATAATGTGTGTATCCAAGCAGTCCATGTGGGGGACAAGGCCTGGTATGTAGGCGTTGGGGTTAGGACATGGGAAAAGGTACTAAAGCCCTAAAATTGTTGAATACTGAGTCCAAGAGGCTGCACAATTCTCAAGTGGAAAATGAGGTGCTGTTCGTCCAGCACAAAAGACTCTCTCTAACCATGAACACTGGAATTCAAGCAGGTCAAAGGAATCAGAATTATAGAATCTCAACAATCTGTAAAAGCAAGGATCAGGAAATTGACTGTTCAATTAACAACATCGATACTATCGGTAATCTCCACTGTAACATTCAACTATCCACTTTGTGCACAAAATTCAGGGACTTTTTTTTAACTTTTATCATCTTTTATTTCCAATTTAGGTGTATGTGTGTCACATCTGTATTTCTTTTAGCGTATATTAATTAATAGACTCTTTTTTTTATTAATTCACAAAAAGCCCTTTTTGTTCATATTGGCACTTCTTAAAACATAAGTTCATGCAGTCCAAGAGCAGGTTATCCACAAGGGAAGGATTATTTTAAAACTAACCTTGATGCAACCAACAAAAGGATAAAGGATTAAAACAAGGGAGCCAATTTATTCCTCCTCACCCGGAAACCTGACACTTCGGGGGAATCATACCTGAAACCCTAATGAATTGGGGAACTCCACAAGGGGGTCTGGTCAGAATGATACGTGTACAAAATAGCACTGCCCAACTCTTTGCCAGGCGATTAACCAGCCCTGTGTAACAAAGTGTGAAGGTGGAGGAACACAGCAGGCCAAGCAGCATCTCAGGAGCACAAAAGCTGACTTTTCGGGCCTAGATGCTTCATCAGAGAAGGGGATGGGGAGAGGGTTCTGAAATAAATAGGGAGAGAGGGGGAGGCGGACCAAAGATGGATAGAGGAGAAGATAGGTGGAGGAGAGGAGAGTATAAGTGGGGAGGTGATAGGTCAGTCCGGGGAGGACGAACAGGTCAAGTAGGCGGGATAAGGTTAGTAGGTGGGAAATGGAGGTGCAGCTTGAGGTGGGAGGAGGGGATAGGTGAGAGGAAGAACAGGTTAGGGAGGCGGGGACGAGCTGGGCTGCTCGTCCCGTCCCCCCACTGCATCACAAAACCAGCCCAGCTCGTCTCCGCCTCCCTAGCCTGTTCTTCCTCTCACCTATCCCCTCCTCCCACCTCAAGCCACACCTCCATTTCCCACCTACCAACCTCATCCCGCTTCCTTGGCCTGTCCGTCCTCCCCGGACTGACCTATCCCCTCCCCACCTCCCCACCTATACTCTTCTCTCCACCTGTCTTCTCCTCTATCCATCTTCGGTCCGCCTCCCTCTCTCTCCCTATTTATTTCAGAACCATCTCCCCATCCCCCTCTCTGATGAAGGGTCTAGGCCCGAACCATCAGCTTTTGTGCTCCTGAGATGCTGCTTGGCCTGCTGTGTTCATCCAGCTTCACACTTTGTTATCTTGGATTCTCCAGCATCTACAGTTCCCATTATCTCTAACCAGCCCTGTGTGGTCTCTGCCTTGACAGGTCCACCTCCAGTGGTTTGACTTAGTGTGACCCTTGCTGTGACTCATTCAGCTCAGTCGTCTATTCCTGATTAAGCTCTTTTACCCGAAACCATTTCCTAGTCGTCAAAGGTCTGTGTACGGGGTGAACATCTGGGAATACTAACAAAAGGGTAGTTCTTCTATTGATTCACCCACTAGATCCATTACAATCAATGTTCTGATTTTGACCTTTGCCATGATCTTACGAATTGCCCCAGCAGTGGAACAAGGTTCTGATTGTTTACTCAAGGAATACTGCAAGTGAGACTGAAGCAATAAACCCTATGGCTATGATTAGAAATGCTAACAACTGGACATAAATGCAATGGTGCGCAGCTGTTGGGATTTTATACAATGAGATCTGGCTATCTGCTGCATATTTATGCCATAAGGTTGAGATCTCTGCTGGGTTTTATATGATGGCAAATTGGCACATATTCAGGGCTCAAAACAAATTTTTGAATCACAGCTTGCTTCCAATTGAAAACCACGAGGCAGGATCTGTAGAGAAGAAAGGCTTTCTACTTTTGATTAGAGCACTGAATCCATTTAAACAGTCTTATTCAAAATCTGAACTCCCAAGTCAAGGAATGGAGCTGGCCACCTGTTAGATTAGAATGGACTATGAGAGTGCTTTCTCTGTTCCCACCATATCATTTGGAGATTTAAATTCCTAGTCACAGATCACTGCAGAAGGCTGAAATTAATTCTGATTGTTTTCTAAAAATCATAAATACATTTTTAACAACTTTTGCCCATCTAAATAGATAAAGATAGTCTTTTGATGTGACAAACTCCTTCCACAGCCAGTCGAAAGCTAGAACCTGTAGTTACACAATTTTTTCAATACCTATTCTCTAGATGTGAGCCCAACTGGAATTTATTCTCCATCTCTGCTACCCTTAACAAAAATGAAAAGAACTGCGGATGCTGTAAATCAGGAACAAATACAAAGTTGCAGGAAAAGCTCAGCAGGTCTGGCAGCATCTGTGGAGAAGAAAACAGAGTTAATGTTTCAGAACTGAGGAAGGATCACCGTACTCAAAACATTAACTCTGTTTTCTCCTCCACAGATGCTGCCAGACCTGCTGAGCTTTTCTAACAACGTTTTTTTGTTCTGCCTCCCTTAGACTGGCTCCAGAGTGCAGTTGGAGTGAACTGCATTGGTGTGGGAGTGGTGACACATATTAGCCAGGCTGGGACAGTAGGTTAGCTTGCCTAACAGAAAATAACATAGCAGCTAGGTTTTCATGATCACCTGAGAACTTTATGGCAATTTTGTTTTTTCTTGATTTATAAACTGGATTTAAATTCTTAACTGCTGGGGTGGAATGTGAACTGAGATTCTGGTCAGTCCAGACCTCTGGATAAGCAGACAAATAATAGCATTTCTAACACTGCGGGACCCACCAGAGTGAGCAGGAAACTGTTGGTCAGGATAATAAAGTGTGAAGCTGGATGAACACAGCAGGTCAAGCAGCATCTCAGGAGCCCCACCCATCCCATTGACCAATTCCCACCACTCTCCAGTTGCATTCACCTATCACCATCCCACCCACTTTTCTGAAGCCCCACCCTTCCTCTTACTATTTATTTCCCAGCCCCCTTCACCCTCCCATTGCTGAAGAAGGGTCCAGACTCAAAACATCAACTTCCCTGCTCCGCTGTTGCTGTCTGGCCTGTGTTCCTCCAGCTCCATTCTGTGTTGTCTCTGACTCCAGCATTTGCAGTTCTTGCTATTCCATTGTTTTGCCCTTCTCACATTTGATCACTTAATCTGAACTATGAACATCCTTTCTCCCCCAGTACTCTAACCCTTCCCAGCACAATTGCATAAATGCTGCCCCCTCCACACTTCACTTTAGCTCTGATGAAGAATTATCTAGACTCAAAACATTAGCTTGCTTTCTCTTCATGGATACTGCGGACCCGCTGTGATTTTCATTCCAGTAGCATACCACCAACAAACACATTGTCTTCTCACTCCCTCTATTTGCATTTCACAGGAATTGCTCCCTCCAGGACACTCCAGTCCATTCCTCAACCACCAACACCACCCTCCCTTCCTACTGCACCTTCCCATGTAAACACAGAAAGTGCAACACCTGCCTCATCACCTCCTCCCTACTCACCATCCAAAGGCCTAAACAATCTTTCCAGGAAAAGCAGCATTTCACCTGCACCTCTTCCAAGGAGATCCCCTCCAGTCTGTGCATAAGCATATCCCCAACCTTCCTGCAGCCGGTCATTTTAACACAGCATCTTGCTGGCATGCCCACTTGTCTATCCTCGGCATGCTGCAACACTCCAGCAAATCACACTGCAAACTGGAGGAGCACCATCTCATCTTCAAACTTGGCAGTATATAACCTTTTAGGCTTAATATTGAGTTTGACACCTTCAAATTGTGAACCCATTCCTTTCCTTAGTTTTGGCTTTGCTTGTTACATTCTCTGTCACCCTCTTTACCCTCCTGCACCCCATTGTGACTGCCTGTTCTTTCAAGTCTGGCAGTTAGATACACCATTATTCTGCCATTCTTGCATTCTGATTTCTTAATCTGACCTAACAACAACCTATATCCCCCAGAATTTCACACCACCCTGCCAAATATTGCACAGATGCTGTCTCCTCCACGCTTTACTTCAGTTCTGATGAAAAGTTATCTACACTTGAATTGTTATCTTGCTTTTTCTCCATGGGAGCTGCCTGACCTGCCGTAATCTCCAGCATTTTTTGTTTTCAGTACTTGCATTATAACCTCTCACACCAGAGTGGTCCTAACCAATCGACGTTTCAGGACTGACGAAGACTGTTGCTAGGGGAGTGGGCCTGATGGCATTAAGCCTTCTCCATTGATCTATTTTTTAATCAAGCAGTTTCAACGCTCTCACATCTCCCCACGGTTTTCTTAGCTTTCTCTCTATTTCAACACAGTTTCCGCCTTCAATTCATCACTGATTCTTTCTTTTATTTGGCTGGTTTTATCATTTGAATAATGCTTTCTTGTCATTCCTCTCTACTTTTTGTATTTTTCTCTTTTTCCTTTTTTATATCCTTCAGCTCAGTTTAAGGACTGACTCTGAAACATCAATTGCTTGCTCCCTCTATGGATGCCTCTGACCTGCCACTTTTCAAACAGCTTTCACAGAAACACGGCACAGTAGCAACAGCTTGATTCTCTGTTCGATTAGATCATAGTTGATCAGAACGCCTACCCACTTTCCCAGCTTTGCTCCTTGTGGAGAATAGATTGCACGAGGAATCTTTTTACAAAGATTGCTCTGTCAAATTCATTAGAAACAGTCAATGAAAAGTAATGGTTGGTAATAAGTCAGCAGTCACCATAGATCCTGTTGTTCATGAAATCTTCTAAACAATGCATTTTTTGTAGTGCGATCAAAACCACATTTTTTCTTTATTCGTTGATTGTCTTACGTAACTTTAATTTATCAGTTTAACCTTGAAACCCTCGCCTGGCATCCAGCCTGTGTTTATTTTGTGTTGTAACACAGCACGTCCACACACATTCTATAGTTCTGATGTTAGGACTCGAGGGCCACCTAAAGCTTTCTACTCCATCTAATGGGGTGAATTTTTAACTTAAAATCAACTGGGGACAGGCGCTCTCACAATATTTAAGAAGCATCTGGACGACCACTTAAAATGCCAGAGCATATTAGGTTATGAACCAAGCACAGGTAAATGGGATTAGTGCAGTTTGGTGTTTGTTGGTCATAAAGATATGGTGGGCCAAATCGCCTGTTTCAACGTTGCATGACTCTATGACTCCAAGTCCATACACCCTGTAGATTGTAGAGATTGTAACAAGGTCAACCAGGTGGACCTTACAGAATACAAATTCCCTAACTGGGACAGATTTACTGTCCCAATCAAGGAGTCGAGGCTGACACAGAAGAATAGGGCCACGAGGCATCCTTTATTAAATCTACAGGTATGAGGCCGGAAAAGCACAGCAGATCAGACAGCACCTGAGGAGCAGCAAAGTCAACATTTTGGGCCAAAACCCTTTGTCGGGACTGGTGAGAGGTTGGGAGCCCAGAAATAAATAGAGGGGAGGGGACCCAACCCTTACTCCACAACACTCTTTACACTTTTGCAGGTCCCATGTATTTAATTCTCTGCATCCAACATATGGTTCCTTATCTTAATTTATCAAATTCTCAAAATCCAGGGATGCTTGGCCTAGCCCTTCACTCTTAATAGACCATGCTGGAGCCCCACTATACTACTTTTGAAATACTCCCACTTTCCAAATATGGACTTAGCTGCAATAGCTGCTGCCAGTCTATGTTTGCCAGATCCTGTCTAATGAAACTGAAATTGAAATTAGCCTTTCCCCAGTTTAGACACAACTTCTGCACTGTCCCTATCCCTTTCCATAATGACTTTCAGAGTTATGGTCACTATCTCCAAAATGTTCACTCACTGACATTTCAACCACTTGACCGATTTCATTCCTTAGGATTAGGTCAAGCACTACCCCATCTCTCACAAGATTATGTATTGGCACAAAATGATCTCCTGGGTGCACTTTAAAAAATCCTTTCACGCTAGGGAGATCCCATTTAAGGCTAGCAAAGTTGACATCCCTTATTACAATAACCCTTATCCTCTCAGAACTTTCTGTTATTCGCCTATCCCTCTGCTCGTCTAATTCCCTCTATTGTGAAGTTTGTAGTATAATCACAGCAAAGTAATCAGCCCTTTTTTAAATTTCTAAGGTCTACTCAGATGGCCTCACTTAAACAACCTTCTAAGACATCCTTCCTCGTTACTGCAGTGACTGTCTTCTTTATCAACAATGCAATTCCCTCCTCTCTTACATCACCCCTAATCACACCTGAAATTTCTATAGATTTAGATTTGTTGTCACATACATAAAAATACAGTGTGATATATGCAAAGTGTCGCCACACTCCAACACCATCTTGAAACACTGAATATAATGCAAGATTTTACTGCAATAGAGTTCATCTTTCTCTCTTCTTCTTCCTGATCCACTGCTAGTTGTGTGTCATTGGTTGAGATCGGCTGGGATCTTTGTAACGAGGTCTGGGATCTCAGTTATGGACCTCTGCCGCTGCCAGTCCTGTGACTACTGTATCCAGGATGCGCGAGTTCCATACTTCCTGTTTCCCATTCGATGCTTCTCCAGACTCTGCTGCCAGTCTGCTTTCCATCCCTTTCACCAAAACTTCAGCTCCTTCAGGCACCTGGATCTAGCTGCAGAATTCAAGCCTCAGCTCAGCCTGTGAGTCCGGGCTGGGTAAGTCAGCCCTTGATCTACTCCTTGCTCACCACAAGACCCAGGGCTGGGGTGCAGCTGTATCTGACTTGTCCTGGCTTTGCTGCTGCTGCAAATGCTGCCAGAGGCCTCCTCCCTGACCTGCCACTCTTTATGTTAATCAGGTTTGGGTTTAACTTGAGGCTTCTTTGAGAAGGAAGTTCTTGTGGTGACGAAATACTCTTCAGGGTCCTCTTCCAAACTATTCTACCTGCTGTTCATTGTGCTAGTCCACATCATCTGCAAAAGGCTCCTTCTTTCACTTTCTCTCATACACATCTCTCAAAACAGCAACAGAAGTGTACAATATTCTGGGCTAAATTCAAGATTAACAACTGAAGCAATTCCTTCTGCACTTTCCCTTTTTGCTTTGAGAAATAGTTGGGACTCTGGAATACCCTACAATGTTGAGCAGCCAGTCCTGCCCTTCCTTCAACCATTTCTCAGGGATTGCAACAATATCATATTCCCATGTGCTAATCTATGGTCTAAGTTCCATGCACCTTACCAGTCAAGGTCCTTGCATTAAAATTTAGCTTTCCAGTCCTCCTATGTGCCTTGTCATGTCCATGTCTTCTCTGCCTGCTGGACTGTCCCAGCATTCAATCTATATCTGATTAAACCTTGTTCCCGACTTTATACCTACTCTGTGCCCCATCCCCCTGCCAAATTAGTTTAAAACTTTCCCAACAACACAAGCAAACTTCCCAGAACTGTTCCCACTGTCTCAGAACCACAATGCAAGCTCAGATTATTATCATGCAATCTCAGTTTACTGTCATCAAGTCTTTGACACCAGTGCACAAAGTGTCTTCTAGGACATTACCACACTCCTGTTTCAAAATAAATCAGTTCCCCAAAGGCACTCTACTATAGTATCCTCCCTACAGCCATTCACTCCCCTCAGCCCTTCACACTATTGAATGTATGTTCAGCTGTGGAGGAATAAGGAAGGGTACAGGATACAGCATGAAGCTCCAAAATACCAATCCTGGGATCAAATCAGCATTTCACAGTGATTGGCACCATCATCTGCCTGTTCTGTGATCAGCATTAGGTGACCATGTGATAAATCCCGATCAATACTGCATACAGAATACTTTACATGAGAAATATGCATTTGTAGTGGGGATATCATTTTGCAATCTTACTGGACTTTGACAGGTCCAAAAACTGGCTGCTGAGCTAATTAAACTATTACATACAGGGCACAGATCAGAACACTTTGGGATTACCGTGTACAGTTTTGGTTATGCATGAATGTAAATGCATTGTAGGCAGTTCAGTGAAGGCTTACGAGACTGATACCTGGAATGAGCAGGTTGGCTTATCAGGATGGGTTGGGCTGGCTGGTCTTGTTTCTTCACTGGAGTTTAGAAGTGTGAGGAGTGAATTGATTGAAGTTTATAAGATGCTGAATGATCTTGATAAGGTGGACATAAAAAGGATGTAACCTCTCGTGGATAAGTCCAGATCGAGGGAGCACCGTTTTAAAATTAGAGGGGTAACCCATTTAGGACACCGATGAGGAGGATGCTTTTCTCTTAATTAAGAGTTTTGCAACTGTGAAATATTCTGCAGTGGAAGCCAGTTAATTGAATATTTTTAAGGTTAATGTTAATACAGTGTTATTAAGCAGGGGAATCAAGGGTTATCAAGGGCAGATGGAAATGTGAAATTCAAAACACAAGTAGATCAGCTATAACTTTAATGAATCGCCAAGCAGGCTGAAGGGGCAAAATTTTCTACTACTGCTCCTATTCTCATGTTCATATACATCAACTCTAAGACTGCCAAAGATGTTTAATTGCAAAAGATACAAATCCTTTAATGCTTCTCTTCTGGATTTCTCAAACGTTGGCCACGGTTTTACCCAATTTACACTGTATCCAATTACATGATTCCATAGATACCTGTTGCCTACGAACATCTCCAATTCTCAGGTCCAGTCCCTATTACAATACTTCAAGGCTGTTTCTTGTTTAGATTAAGAATGCTTGAAAAGAGAACACAATATCCTAGGGTTGTGACAAAGCAAATCTAAATGTAAATCCATACTAGTTGGCCTGAGAGAATCCCATAGCACAATTATGTTGCACAGATGCATTATCAGTCCTTCAGTATTTTTCACTACGCAGTTTAACAGTAGAATATTAAATAATTATTTTGAATAAAAGGGTTTGCTTCACCATTTCTCAACCTTAAATTCTAATACCTCTTTCTAATGTTCACTGGTAGCATTATCATCTCTGACTAGGGGTCAGAAGGCTGTGAGTTAAAGTACTACTTTAGAGATATAACTACATTATCCAGCTTGAAATTTCATTGCAGCACTGAGGGAGGGCATCACCATCTTTGGTCGGGGCGATAAACCAAAATCGTATCTGCCATCTCTGATTAGTGCAAAAAAACTTCAGGCATTCAAAAGCACTTTGGAGCCAATTAAGTCCTTTGCAGTTTAGCCATTTTTGGAATGTAGGAAAATCTAGCAGTCATTTTGCACCCAGCAAAGTTCCACAAGTGGTAATGTGATAAATAATCATATCATTTATTACAGTGATTTTGGTTAAGGGATAGCTATTAGCCAGGTAGAAGTCCTCTTATGTTTATTTCTGGTGATCTTTTTATATCTACCAGAGGTGCAATGTTGCCTTGGTTAACTTCTCATCTGAAACAGCACCTCCAGCAGTGCAGTACTTCTTCAGTGCTGCACCAGAAGATGTGGTCAAGTTTCTACCGTGGAGCTTGAACCACCAACCCCCTAATTCAGAAGAAAGAATGGGACCATTGAGCCATGGCTGATGCCAGGCAAATTAACACCCAGTAAGGCGCTTGTAGTTACATCAGCTTGTTTCAGAACATTCATTATGAGAAGGGAAGGAGCAGCTAAATGTGGAACAGAAAATGAAAGCTACAAAGAAGCGGAAATGAATGCAATTCCCACACTTTACAAAAACACAATGACAAGTAATTGTACTACTATCTGACAACGCCAATATCAGAATAAAGCAATAAAATTTGTTACCTCATTTCGATCCATGCTGCAAGTAGTAACCATTAAAAACTTCAGCAAACCAAACCCAAGAGAACACCATATTTGTTAGCACTGTTCAGGAGTGAGCAGGACCCAAAATCATTTGCCTCTGTGCCTCAGGCGAGAATTTCTGCAAAGGCGGAGCTCCTGGCAGAATCAAGGCCGATCTGCACTAAAACTCTGCCATAATAACAGCTGAGGAACAGTTCAACCATCAGCATGCTCTCCATCTGCTGCGCTCTTGGTCACCATGTGACCTGATGCACTGATACTACTGCTGCAAAAGGCAATCAGCACCATCAATCTTTATCAGGTTTTTGTGCAAGAATGGATTGGTACATTTAATGCAGTTTCACTGTGGGACAGGAAGTACTGCAATTAAAGAATCTTTAAATGAATATTGGTTAAAATATCATTAATTAAAAGGACATTTAATGCTTATTGGTAGTGTTAAAGCAGAGATCGTGTTTCTATAGCATCTTCTACAACCTTAGGACATCCCAAAGTGTTTTACATATAATGAAATACTCTTGAATCTGTTCACAGCTGTAAGAAACGTGGCAACAAAATTTTTCACAGGAAGCTTCCACAATAAAATAAATGATCAGAGATAATTTGGCTATTAGAATGTCGTTTGAGGAAAAAATATTCGCTAGAATTCGATGGAATTCTATTGCTTTTCCTTGAATAGGCCAGAGGATCTACTACATCATTTGAAAGCAATTCTTCCCACAATTAAATGGAAACAGAATCGAAAAGATATAAAGTTTTTACAGCACAGAAAGAGTCCCTCCAGTTCACTATATCCGTACTGGTCAACAAATATCTAACTATTCAAATTACGTTTCCCAGCATTTGGTCAGCAGCCCTGTATGCTATGGTGTTTCAAGCATCCATCTTAATATTTACTAAATTGTTAACAGTTCCTGCTGTGGTAAGATATGCCTTTAAGAGGGACTTGTTCAGTCCTGTTGTAAACCTGATGCTTTGGTGTCTGTTCCATGGAAAGCAGAGGAAATAGCTTTCAGTTTTTTTATGGATTAGACAAAAGAAGAAATGAGTGGATGGAGTCAAGGTTCACACAGACCCAGGGGTTTTGTTTCACTAGTTGAAGTTTAGGGTTTTTGAGTTGAAGCTGCTAGATACAGCTCTCTCTCTGCCGCTGCAAAAGCTGGAGTTCTCTCTCTCTGCTGTTTGAATCATTCTATTGGTGTTCTTTCTCTTGGACCGAAGAAGATAGCAAGTGAGGGAAATGTGAGTTGCTGAATTTTCCTTTGTCAAGGGTTTATGGGAGATGCTGCTATATCAGAACAGTTGATGGGTAGTAGTTGAACTATATATTGCTATACAGTATAAACTGTATATATTTCGATATTGCTAAAGTTGTGCCAATTCATTTTATGCTTGAATTTAATTGTAGTGTAAGAATAAAGGGTGTTTTGCTTAAAGCCTAATACTTTGCTCAATCAAATCACAAGTGGAATGCAGCACCTTACACTTGCCTTTACATAAGATAAAAGTTAGCATCTAGGCTATCTCCTTGATATGTTGTGAGGAGGTTTCGTCCGTCACCAGCTCCTCCAACCTTTTAGGCAGTATGTTCTCAACACTTACAATTCCCTGTGTGACGAGATTTTTTTTCATCAAATCCTCTTTAAACCTTCTGCTTCTTACCTTGAAACTGTGTTCTGTGGTTATTGAGGGGAGAAGTTTTTTCCTGATTATCTTGACTGTGTCCCTCAGAACTTTGTAAACCTGAATCTGATTCCCCCTCAGTCTTCTCTGCTCTAAGGAAGGCAACTCCAGTTTACCCATAGTTGATTTCCTCCAGCCCAGGGGACATCCTGGTGAATCTCCTCTACACCTTCTCTAGTCCAAATACACCCTTGCTATAGTGTCGCAATCAGATCTGCAAACAGTACTCCAACTGTGGCTTTACTAACGTTATATATAGCTCCGTGAGACCCTACCTGCTCTGGTATTCAATGCCTTGGCTAATAAAGGCCAGTTTCCCATATGACTTCTTAACCATGTTATCTACCTGTACTGCTGTTTTCAAGGACCAATGGACATGAACACCAAGGTCCCGCTGATCCTCTATATTTCCCACGATTCCATCATTCAACATCTACTCCCTTGCCTCTCAAAATGCATCACCTCACACTCCAGGATTCAACTCCCTTTGCCACATTCAGCCATCTGAACAGTCCATCTGTATCTTACCATAGTCTAAAGCTTTCTTCCTCAGTTTTTATCACAACACTAATTTTCCTGTCATCTGTGAACCTACTAATCATGCCACCACATTCCTGTTTAGATCATTAACGCACAAACAAACAGCAATGGACCCAGCACTGAACCCAATGGTACACCATGGGATGCAGGCTTCCAGTCACGAAGTCACCCTTTGAGCATCACTCTGCTTCCTGCCACTAAATCAATTTTGAATCCAATTTGCCAAACTGTCCTGGATATCATATGTTCTTAGATTCTGAACCAGTCTACCATCTGAGGCCTTGTCAGAAGCCTTACTAAAGTTAAATAGAATACATCAACTGCACTACCGTCATCTAAACAGCTTGTCACCTCCTTGAAAAAGTCAATCAAATTTGTTACACATGATCTCCCCCTGACAAAGCCATGCTGACTATCCTTAATCAATACTTGCCTCTCTAAATGAAAATTAATTCTGCTCCGCAGACTTTTTCAAATATTTTCCCTACAGCAAATGTTAGACAAACTGGCTTGTAGTTTCTTGGTTTATCCCTACCACGTTTCTTGAATAATGGTACCATACCAATTGCCATCCCGTTCTCTGGCAGCACTCCTGTGGCCAGACAGGGTTTGAACAATAATGTCAGTGTCTCTTTTGTCAACTGTCTGAGATATATCTCATCTAGGCCTGGGCGTCTATCCACTTTCAAAGCTGCTTACACCACTAATACCTCGTCTTTCTCAATGCATTCATTCAAGTTTATTCCAGTATATCACAGTTCCCTTTCCCTGACTTCTATACCTACATCATACTACTCTATAGTGAACACAAATGGAAAACATCAGCTATGTTTCCAAGATAACAAAGTGTAGAGCTGGATGAACACAGCAGGCCAAGCAGCATCTCAGGAGCACAAAGGCTGCCGTTTCGGGCCTCGACCCTTCATCAGAGAGGGGGATGGGGAGAGGGAACTGGAATAAGTAGGGAGAGAGGGGGAGGTGGACCGAAGATGGATGTTTCCATCTATGCTTCCAGCTATGTTTCCAACCCTATTTAAAGATTGCCACTTTAGTCCCTATTGAGCCCTACTCATTCCGTGTCTTTTCTCTTGACCCTAATGAACATGTAAAATGTCTTTGGATTTTTCTTAATGTTACGCGTCAATGTTTCCTCATGCCTTTTAATCACTTTCCTAATTTCTTTTTAAGGAAACCCCTGTGTGTTTTATATTCCTTTAGGGCATCTGCTGTGTTGGGCCTTCAATGCCTACCATAAGCTTCTCTTTATTTCTCTTAACCAATCCTGTACATTGCTTAACTGCCTGGATCTTCTGCGCTTGTTGGTCTCACTGTTCACCTTTAAAGGACATGTTAGCCTGCATTCTCACATTTAACTTTTTGAATGTTTCATCAGAATGTTCTGATGAAGATTTTTCTGAAAGTAGCTGCTCCGAGTCCAGTTTGGTTAGATGATGTCTTACCGCCTTAAGGATAGATAACTACCACTTTCAAGCAGCTGGAAATATAAAATGCTGGAGATCTCAGCGGGTCAGGCAGCATCCATGGAGAAAAACCAAGCTAATGTTTTGAGTCTAGATGACTCTTCATCAGAGCTAAACTGAAGTGTGGAGGGGACAGCATTTATGCAATTGTGCAGGAAGCCATTGGCGTGCTGGGAGAGAAAGGCTGTTGATCGGATTAAGTGACCAGAATGCAAGAATGGCAGAACAATGGTTTTTCTAACTGTCAGACTTTAAAGAACAGACAGTCACAGTGGGGTGTGAGGAAGGGAGAGAGGGTGACAGAGAATGTAGTAAATTAAGCTAAAAGAAAGGAAAGCAATGGGTTCACAATTTGAAGATGTTGTACTCAATATTAAACCCAGAAGGTTGTAAACTGCCTAGTCTGAAGATGAGATGTTGCTCCTCGAGTTTGCATTGTGTTTTGCTGGAGAGTTGCAACATGCCGAGGTCAGTGGGCATGCTAGCAAGACGCTGTGTTAAAATGACTGGCTGCAGGGAGGTCGAGGGTATCCTTGCACACAGACTGGAGGGGTTCTGCTAAGCGGGCACCCAGACTATGTGTGGTTTCTGCACTGTAGAGTAGGCCACATGGTACAGCGACTACAATACACAAGACTGAAAAAGGTACAGGTGAAATGCTGCTTCACCTGGAAAGACTGTTAAGGCCATTGAAGGGCACGTAGGGAGGAGGTGAAGGGGGAGGTGTTGCACTTTCTGTTTTTACATAGGAAGGTGCCATAGGAAGGGAAGGTTGTATTGGTGGTAAAGGAATGGACTAGTGTGTCCTAGAGGGAACGATTTCTGAGAATTGCAGATAGAGGGAGTGAGAAGAAGATCTATTTGTTGGTAGTGTGCTGCTGGAGTTGTCTGAAATGACGGAGAATGATCCTTTGAATGGAGATGCTGGTGGGGTGAAAAGTGAGAATAAGGGGGACCCGATCACACTGTTGTGAGTGATGGGATAGGGCAAGGGCACCTATATGAGAGACACAGTGGTTCAGTGGTTAACACCCGGGTTCGATTCCTATCTTGGGCGACTGTCTGTGTGCAGTTTACACATTCTCCCTGTGTCTGCGTGGGTTTCTGCCGGGTGCTGCAGTTTCTTCCCACATTCCAAAGATGTGCAGATTTGGTGGATTGGCCATGCTAAATTACCAGTAGCGTTCAGGAATGTGTGGATTAAGTGGGTTACAGGGAAAAGGTGTGGGAGATGGGTTTGGGTGGAATGCTCTTAAGACAGTCAGTGTGGACTTGTTAGACTGAAGGGCCTGTTTCCACGCTGTAGGGGATTCTATCCAATTCTGTATCTGTTCGGATGATGTCACCTTCCAAGACAGCACTGCTGACACAGCTTCCTTCTTCCATAACCATAGTTTCCCACCCACTGTGGTTGACAGGGCCTTCAACCAGATCCGACCTATCACCTGTGCTTCCACCCTTGCCTCTTCCCATCACTCACTCAGGGAAATTCTCCTTCATTCTGACTTTACAGCTTATTCTCAGCAGTACTGAAAGAGAGCTGCACTGCTGGAGGGCCGGAACTGACAGAGTGCCTCACTGCTGCAGGATCAGTACTTAGGGAGTACAGCATTGTCACAGGGTCAGGACTTGGGGAGAGCTGCACTGTCAGAGGGTCAGAATTGAGAGGGGACATCACTGTTGGAGGGTCAGTACTGAGGGAGTACTGCACTGCCAGAGGATCAGTACTGAGTGAGTGCTGCCCTGTCAGAAGGTCAGTACTGACAGGATGCCAGACTGTCAGAGGGTCAACGCTGAGGGAGAGCCAGGTGGTCGGAGGGTCAGCAGTGAGGGAGTACCACACTGCTGAATGGTCAGTACTGGGGCAGGGCTGCACTACTGCAGCATCAGTACTGAGTAAGGGCTGCAGTGCCAGAAGGTCAATACTGAGGGAGTGGTGCATTATCAGAGGGTCAGTGCCAGTGGAGAGCTGCTTGTTTTTGGAATTCTCCCCAAAAAGGGGAGGCTGGGGAATGTTGTGTAAGGATGCTAGCCTCAGGTGCTTTGAAGTAACTCTGCTCACTTTTATACAATTGATTGTATTTAGGAGGAGCTAGTCTGTTCTGGTTTTGTTGATATTTCTTGGTCAGTTCCACAGCCTATGGCAATGTAGCATAAATCCAGTCTTTATCTCAGAGGATATTTTGATGTCTCTTCCATTGTGTTAACGTGGTTAACAGGTCTTAAGCTAACGTAACAATGCTGGAGAAATACAGCTAGTCTGGATGGATCTATGGCAAGAAAATAGAGCTAAAGCTTTGAGTCTGACTAACCCTTCATCGCTAGACTTGACACACTAACTTGATTTTTCTTTCCACATATTCTGCCAAATTTGGTGAGTTTTTCAGTCTTTTCTGTTTGTTTCAGATCTCCAGCACCACAATTCTTTGTGTCATTTTTTATTTACTTAAGTTAATTTAACCTAATTTAAGTTAATTTAATTTGGAACATAACAAACTCCTTTCTGCTACTTAAGTTCGCAAAGAATTATTTGTGGTTAATCCTTAACCACTTAATACAAGTAAGCCCCATTGTTATATTACAAAAGGTTGGTGGCAGCAAATCTACGCTTGGAAGATTCTGTCACAACCAGGAGACAGCTGTAGTCATATCTTACAACCCTGGGGGGATAAACTGAAAATTTCAGACCCGAAACTTGTCAGACTATTAGGTAAAAGATGTAAAAGGGTTAAAAAGGCCAAAATGTGTAAATAGGATAAAAGATGAAACTGACTTGTAGAAAAAATGAGGAGCCAACTGGCTCACTCCTGCCCCTATGTTAAGCCAAAGATAAACAGGAAGACTACAATCCAAAGGAAAATAATTTGCTGTATGAAACATAATTCTTTCCCATTAAAGTTTAATTAACTGTCCAAAATACTGCAGCTCTTACTTGGACAGATAATGAAACTTGTTCTTCTCCAAAATGCACACTAACAATCTGCCATTAAATGATCCTTCAATGCACAGACTGAATTCTTCAACAGGGAAACCATTTGGCCCATCATATCTGTGTCAGATTTTGAAAGAATTCCTAATGTAGTCATGTTCCCATTCCCTATCTCCTTAGCCCCACTTCTTTTCCTTTCCAGTTTTTATTGAATTTCAACTGAATCTGCTTCCAACCCCCTTTCAGGCAAATTGCTACCAATTTTTTGCTCCACATGCAGCCTCTGATTCTTCTGCTAATTATTGTAAATCCATAATAACAGGATTAGGTGGATATAAGGAGGAGTTGGTTCAATTAGGGACCAAATAAAGGATTTATACATGAAGTTGGGGGCATACCTGAAGTATGAAACAAATAATTTGCAACTGTCTTTACTGCTGCTCAGATCATAGTTGAAGAGGAGGAAATAAAGGAAGTAAATTTCATAAGGATGTGTTGGATTGACTGTCTGTGCCTAAAAATGAGAAGACATCAGGACAGCATTAGGCGCATCCTTGGAACAGTGATAAAGTTTATAGTATGTTAATTTGAGAACTTTTTAAAATGTTTTCATTGGATGTGTATGTTGCTGGCATTTATTGTCCATCCCTGGTTGCTCTGGTGAACTACCTTTCTGAATTGCTACAGTCCTTGAGGTATTAGATTAGATTCCCTACAGTATGGAAACAGGCCCTTTGGCCCAACATGTCCACACCACCCCTTGAAGCATCCCACCCAGACCTATCCCCCTATAACCCACACAGCCCTGAACACTACGGGCAATTTAGCATGGTTGATCCACCTGGCCTGCACATCTTTGGACTGTGGGAGGAAACCGGAGCACCCGGAGGAAAACCCACGCAGACACGGGGAGAATGTGCAAACTCCACACAGACGGTTGCCCGAGGCTGGAATCGAACCCGGGTCCCTGGCGCTGTGAGGCTGCAGTGCTAACCACTGAGCCACTGTGCTGTTACGTATGGTGGCATTATTGTGTGTTAGAGAGGGTATTCAAGGATTTTGATTCAGCCACGGAGAACAGTGATATATTTCCAAGTCAGGATTGTAAGTAGCTTGAAGCGAAATTTGCAGGTGATGGTAACACAGTGTGGAGCTGGTGAAACACAGCTGGCCAGGCAACATCAGAGGAGCAGGAAAGTTGACATTTCAGGTCAGGACCCTGGTGGTATTCTGTTGGCCTTCTCCTCCTAGATAGAAATGGTTGAGAGTTTGGGAAGCTTTCTAAGGAGCTTTATGAATTTCTGCAGTGCATCTTGTAGATGGTACACACTGCTGCTACAGTGCATCGGCAATGAAGGGAGTGAATGGTGCGGATGTGGTCCAGTCAAACAGGCTGTTTGTCCTAGATGAAACAGAGAAAATAGGAGTAGGAGTAACCAATTTAGCCCTTCAAGCCTGCTCCACCATTCAATAAGACTATGACTGATCATCTAATTCAGTACCCTGTTTCTGCTTTCTCTCTAAACGGTGAGACGGTGTCAAACGTCCTGTGTGTTGTTGGAGCTACACTTATCTAGGCAACTCATGAGTAGTTCATCATACTACTGATGTGTGCTTGGTAGATAGTGGACAAGCTTTAGAGCGAGAGGAGATGAGTTGCTCACCCAGGATTCCTAGCCTCTGACTTGCTGTAGTAGCCACACATTTATGTGATTAATCCAGTTCAGTTAACCCCTATGATGTTTATCGAATGCCAATATACAAAAAGCAGGACAAATCCAATTGAGTCAGTTACTACCCAATCAGCTTACTCTCAATCATTAGTAAAGTGATAGAAGGTGTCCCCAACAGTGACCTCAAACAGCACGTGCTCACTGATGCTCAGCGTGTATTCTGCCAGGGTCACACAGTTCCTGACCTCATTACAGCCTTGATTCAAATTTGGACAAAAGAGTTGAATTACCTGATCCCTGTAACACTGCATTTACTATTGCCCATCTACTTAACTTGCACATCTTTCGACTGTCTGAGAAAGCCAAAATATCTGGAGGAAACTCTCGATTCATGGGAGAATGTGCAAACTCCACATGGGCAGCCAGCCAAAGCTGGAATTAAACTTGAGTGTCTGGTGCTGTGAGGCAGCTGTGCTGCCCATGTTTAAATATGTGATTTTGTGGTCTGGTAAGTAGTTAGTCATGTGAATAAAGTTTGGGAGGAAGCAGGAAACAGTTGGCTGAATCCACACAAAAAAAACCAATCCGAGTGGCTGTTGCAGAGATAGTTGATAAAATGTGGAGCTGGAGGAGCACAGCAGGTCAGACAGCTTCTGAGGAGCAGGAAAGTTGGCATTTCAGGTCTGGACAATTCATCAGGACTCCAGGTCTGCATTTGGAGCTAAGTATGGGAGTTCAGCATACTTACGAACTTTGATGTCCGTTAGGGTGAAGAAAAAATATTTGTTGAGAGTGTGGACCCTTCGAAGAATAAAGAGCAGTGGAGGTCCTTTGTAGGTCTTGGAGAGAGAGGCTCTGAGCTGAGGCAGGGCTGACTGTAATGAGAGAAGATGTCAGTGCATGGCTGTGAGCGTAGTGCTGAGGATCTGCAAGGAGAAACATTTCTGAATGAACTGTAGATAACGGTTGTTGCGGTTTGGTCCAAATTGGGATGGTCTGAACATTGTTTGGAGTCCATGGGGTATAAGCTGGCTGTGTAGGCAGGTACTAAAGAAGGAGACGTGGCTGTAGTAGCAGGTTTGTTTCAGGGTGTTGTCGAAGAGCTTCAGGGCAGAGGAGGTAACCAGGGGCTGAAATGGGAGAGAAACCCACTAGGCTCTCTTCAGAGGGAGGAGATCTTCTTCTTCAAGGCGGGCATCTTTGGAACAGGCTTTGCAGTATGGTTTTTAGTGACTGGGACACAGAAAGGGCTGCAGATGCTGGAAGTCAAAGTTGATAAAAGGTGAAGCTGGAGGAGGACAGCAGGTCAGACTGCATCTGAGGAGCAGGAAAGTCGACGTTTCAGGTCTGGACCCTTCAACAGGACTGACCTGGTTCCATCGTCCTTCTAAAATGGGAACCACTTCTCCCCCAGGCACCCTATTCTTTAAGCAGATGACCTGATATTGTTCGAGACGTGGTCATGGCATTGTTTAATGTGCAGCCATCAGACTGTATATTTTGTATGGCCTCTTGAGACTGTATCACATTGCCATAAAGTTACATATTTTTCACACCATGCTTAGAACAGGTGATGGCCAAGTGCTTTTACACTGGACTTTTAATCGAGAGACCAAAGTAATAGTTTGAGGACCTTGGCTCAAATCCTGCAACGGCTGATAGTGGAACTGGAATTTTAAAAAATCTGGAATTAAGAGTCTGCTGATGATTGTGAATCCGTCGTCAGGAAAAATCCATCTGGTTCACTAATGTCCTTTAGGGAACAAAATTGCCATCCTCACCTGGTCTGGCCTACATGTAACTCCAGACCCACAGCAATGTGGTTGACTCTTAACTGCCCTCTGAGCAATAAATGCTGGCCCACCCAGCTACGCTCTCATCCGCTGATGGATATTAACAAAAACCACGCAGCTGCCTGCTGCACATGACTGCCTTATGGGTGAGGCTGTGAATTGTCCAAGTGCGTTCAGAATGAATGTTTGCAATAAATGATCTAATGTTAATTTAGATTCTTCGAGCAGTTTCCAATTAATGTGATTCAGAGGATGTGTTTCTGAAATAAAAATTGAGGGATTCAGCAGTGAATTCAGAAAAGAATTCTTGTTTCTGGGCTAATGGGCTCCACACTGATACCTGCTGGCAGCCTGATAAGGACAATCATCCCAAACATCCCTCAGAGAAAATCTACCCTGGTGCATCCAGTTTAGGATTGATTGGTAATAAACAGAGGCAATATAATAGTTTCACTGGCCAAGACCTGGGAGACACTGTTGGCCGCTAACTATGATGTACCACTAGTCATCCTGTGGGTGAACCAAGCAGTCTGGGACCTGGTGACGGGAGGTTTGCTGCTCTGAACAGTAGTTACCAAGGCTTCAGGCTCCTTCAAGATCAAATATCAGCAGCAGCAGGAGGGTCCAAACTGTCCTGCCATTACCCCTGGACTGGCATCAGAGGACGATTATCACCACCAGTGCTAGGAAGGGCAACAAGAGTAGGAACCCAGCCAAGAACAACAGGCCAGGCATCCTCAAGGTCACCAGGTATAGTGGGATCTGGAGGCTGGGGAGGAAAGTCCAGGTGGCCCAAAGAGCAGGAATGGATCTAGCGGCAGGCGCTGAATCACGTGACAGGAAGGATGCCCAGCCACAGCTGGCACATGAGAGTGGCACTGGGAGCCCAAAGCAAGAGGCTGGAAAATGGAGAAGGTGTCAAACCCTACAGTGAAAATGAATCAACCAGAAAAATAGAGAAATATCCTCACTGTTCTCATACTGAGAATAAAAAATGATACCTGAGCACTGTTTGTGAAATTCATCTGTTGAATACTTTGGAAACAGTGTTATCCTTTATGTTGGAAGAACTAGCACTTGTGTTAAACAGTGGACAGGACATTATTTGACAATGACATTAGGCACTGAACTGTCAATAGTGCCGAACCATTACTCATATGTGACTTGACCATAAACACACTGCAAAAATCCTCAGCAAAGCTCGAAATTTAAAGCACTATTATTGTGTTGAATCTATCCACAGAATGCTTGTAGCCTCAGCCAGCAAGCATGTTCAAGACAGAGATGGATAGATTTTTGTCTTCTAAAGATCAAGAGATTTAGGATAGTGCAGGAAAATGGCAGAAATTTAAGCATGTAATCAGCTATGTCTAGTTGAATGGCAGAGCAGGCTCAAGGGCCAGAATGGCCGACTAATCAATTTTCTCCATTGCAAAAATATTCCTCGTAACTTCAACATTATTTTCTAACTCCCTATGCACAATGTCCAATTACATCCATGGCAAGGACCATCCTTGCTCCTTCAACCCAAAAGACAAGAATTTCCCTACCAATTAAAAACTGTGGCCAGATTTTTCCTTTTATGGTTAAACTGAGGGGTTTGAGTCATAGAGTCAGTCAGCATGGAAACAGATCCTTCAGTCTAACCAATCCATGCCGGACATAATCCCAAACTAAATTAGTCTTACCGCCTGCACTTGGCCCAATTCCTTCCAAACATTTCTTATTCGTGTACTTATCCAAATGTCTTTTAAACATTGTAACTGTATCCATATTCACCACATCCTCTGGAAGTTCATTCCATACACAAACCAATCTCTACACTAAAGAATTGCCCTGTATGCCCTTTGTTAAATCTTTCTCCTCTCACCTTAAAAATATACCCTCTAGTCTTGAAATTCCCCATCCTGGGGAAAAGACACCTGTCATTCACTTTATCTATACCCCTCATAATTTTATAAACTTCTAAAAGCTTTACAAGTGGCAGATGGTTTTCCACCAGCTACCCTCTGATGTTTATTCGTGCCCCAAATCAGGACAGATTGAGGCCCCTCCCACTCCCTATAACTAGCTGGGAAGGCAGTTACTTTTGTCATTTACTAGGAAGGCAATTAATTGGTCTCATGTCAGGAAGAGGCCATTAGTTCATCAATTGACCAGTTCAGAACGTCGAATGACTCTGAGTCAGGAAAGATGGTCCTGGGTCTTCCTGCCCTGAATTTAATTCCTGAGGTGGTAGGAAGTGGGTAGGTATCTCCCCAGTGCCAACTTGCCTGACTCTTTGCCCTTTAAAGCACCTTGCCCACCAGTTCTGAGAGGTACAAATGCTGGCAAGTATTCTATTTCATAAAATTTTGAAGATTTTTAAAACAATGTTTGATATTGTTTGCTTTTACAGCACTTTTGCCATAAATTAATAAACAAGTCACCTGGCAGTTGACCATATTTATCCGACTGGACTCAATAGTTGGCCGTCTTACAGATGGTAGTGGCCCAGTTGAATAGGCACCATAGCTCGGTAGGACACCACTGGCTGAGAGAGCAATTCCCGAAGAACGTTCTTGAAGGGATAGCTTCCTGCTAGACAGTTTAGGCCGTGAGGCTATCTTCTTTGTCACACTGCTCACACTCTTGTAGATTCTGGTGTTGTCCTCACTTACTCCATTGGTGTGAGTCTCTTGTTTAACTTTAGACTGGTCTGAGTCCTTGACCCCAGTGCTCTGGCATCCTGTCCCAACATACCTTAAAGAGGGATCCTCAGATACCTGCACAGCAGCCACCTGCTGCGCCAGGTGCTCCTGTTGAAGCTCTGCCACTTTATCCATCTCTGTATCTTCTTCTACATATTCCTTTTCTGGATCTGAGGTTGACATCATCAAATGTGTGGAACGGACTAGGCAGAGAAAGCTTTGAAAGCCAATAATTCACTATCATGAAGTTTTCTTTGGTTAATGGATTTCCAATGTCCTATTGATCTGAAATAAAGAGTGCATCATTAGCATCAGAAAGAGAGCACGGATAAAGATTCAGTTTATAATAACTAATTTACTAACACATAATCCACAGCATCACATTATAAAGGAATATATCATTCTGGTTTAAGAATTTGGACTTAACATAGAGGCAAATGATTTTTTGTAATGATTTTTTGTTATCAGTTCTGTGAAGGCTTTTTTAAAAAAGGTATCAGAAAGTAATTTGGATAAGTGAACTAAAAACATTACTTCCAGAAAGCATGTGACTTAAGTTAGCAAAATAACAATGGAGTTAATTGATTGAATGTTTACAATGTTGAGTCTGATGACATACAGAAAAACAAATGGTGCAGAGAAACTAATAGTTCAGAACAACATGTGCATCTTAGCAGTTCATTAGTTTGTAGATTCACCACATTTTGAGAGTTAATCAAAATCTCCCAGCTGTCAGAATAGAAGAAAAAACCCAGGCTCCCAGTCTTAAGGCCATTAAAACAGACAGAGACCGTTCAGGAAGAAATTAAAGAGCTATGATAGCAGTGATGCTTCATTGGGACTGAATATCTAATAAGTGGTAATGCTGTGGGAAAAGGTTGATTGTTTGTTTCTGCTGATTATGTTAAAACCTTTCTAAACTGTCATATGCATATAGATACTAGGATCTGCAGATGCTGGAGAATGTGAGGCAACAAGGTGTAGAGCTGGATGAACACAGCAGGCCAAGCAGCATCAGAGGAGCAGGAAAGCTGACGTTTCGGGCCAAGAAACCTCAGCCTTCCTGCTCCTCTGATGCTGCTTGTCCTGCTGTGTTCATCCAGCTCTACACCTTGTTATCTCATATGCAGATAGATTTTTTTTCTTTTCTGAGTAATAAACGTCAGTTACTCTGTTAAATAATAGTGGTAGCCTCATGTCAAGATAATCAATGACTAATCACCATGGTAGCCAAACAGGAAAAGTAAAACTTATGATCCATTAAGCTAGGTTTCATTCCGGGATCAGACTTATCTATTATTACCATTTGTTGGGATCACAGAATACAATAGGATTGGGGAAAACATTAGCTCAGTGAAAATGTGTCCAATCAATTAGTCACACTCTCCCACTCATTCTCAAAGTATTCGCCAATCCAATTCCACTTTGGAAATTATGATAGAATCTGCTGCCAACAATCTTGAGGCAATGCGCTTCAGATCACAACAATTTACTTCATTTTTTAAAATCCTAATCGGCCCTGAAATTCTTTTGCCAAATAGGTTGGATTATTTTAATTATTTTTGTCTATTTGGGATTGAATTGAATATAAAGACATTATATATATGCACATTGTAGATGAAATTATTGCAATGCCTGATTGTTCATTCACTCCACAATCATTTTTAAACCATTCTACCCTTAATCATTAACTGAAAGTACAGTTCTGTAATGGGTCAGTGGGATATATAAACTGGGGAACTTCATCTTGCTGTTTAACAGTCTCCATATACAGACAGTGAGACTGTACTTTTGCCTGATTTTACCAAATATGTAAACAGAGAGCGAAACTAATCGGTTTGTAAAATAAGTGGATCCAATCCCATCAGTTTTCCACCGCATTAGTTTAAAATCTCACCATTCCTTCATGTAAAATTAAAATTTGTTTGAGAACAATTCATGGTATTAATCAGGCATCACACAGAGAAAAATTTGGACATCTCTGGAACCACTTCTCATGAACAAGTGGAGTTTATACACTGGAAACTCCTGGATAAAGTGAGTCACAAGGATGATAAAATACACACAGTCTGAATAAGAGTTCGAATTATACATTTAGACAGGCGAATGGAACAATACATTATTCCAGAGAGCTCAGGGGAAAAGCATAGAAATCAAAATGAAAACTAGACTAACGGAGGCCCTGCAACTGAAATGTATTAATGTGTAAGGTAATTAAAGAAATCAGAGCAACTAGCAACAGTGTAGCTCCGCATAATTAGAAGTAACCGCATATTATTCTAACTTCTCCTTCCTATTGCAATTTCAATTAATGCAATGCAGTCAAAACCGAAAGTGATGTGCTACATATTTTCCAAAGCTTTGTATGATATTTTGGGAAGAAATGGAACCATATATAACAAATAGCTCTAATTACCTTGAGGTTAGGATTTTACTGAGTTACACTCCAGAGGCTCCAGCCGGCAGAATAATTAAACACACAAGATCTGTTAGCCTGTGAAGGCACTAGGCAGCCTCCAGCTCCTGACACCCACATGAATTTCTGAGTTAGCTCAATGTGATTAAAAAACATACTTTAAAATCCTCTGCTGCCTGTGGTTTCGACAGTTGAAAACTCCTCTCTTCCTTTGGGCATTCTCACTACCTGGGAATTTCTAATCCCCAACATGAAGTGAGATAATTAACGAATCAGCTTCAATACGTCCCTGTATTCAGCAATGCAGCAGTGAATCAGTGCAACAGCAGCTCCACCGCTCCTGAGTCCTGCTGCCGATGTTCCCTCAGTTTCAGTAGCTAACAATCCAGCAAAAAGTGTAGCATTTCATGTCATCAAATCTTGCAGGAGAGGGAGGGTTTCAACTCAATCTATGCTCCAAGACACCATTAAAAGACTGTAACACAACTCATTTCCCTGACCCTACGCTCCACCACCTTCTGCATTCAGCCCAACATCTTCACTCATTTCCACACCTCTAGCATGACACACCTTCGCCTGCCACTACCTATTCTCAGTAGTCGAAAGGGGCTGTTTCCTCTGCAACACTCTAGCCCATTCCTTAAACACCCCAAATATCCAAGCCCCTTCCCATTTAAATTTACTTTCTTGCATCTCACCACCCAGGGACCAAATCATTCCTGCCATATGAAACTGTGATTTGCTCACACTTGATTTAGTCAACTGTATTCACTGTTCACAGTATGGTTTACTCTGCATCAAGGAGACCAAATACAGATTAAGTAACCACTTTATGGCACAACTAAATTCTGTCCACAATCATGACTTGAGCTTCTGATCATCTCTCATTATCAGAATCTATCCCCCTCAGGCTCTGACCTCTTTGGCTTCTTACACTGTTGCAGTGAAGTTCAGTATCAGATTGATGCACACCAACTATCCCTTCATTCAAAACTGTTAAGTCCTTTGCCCTAAATAGTGTGTTGAACAATTTTGAATCATAATCACTGTCCCTTGTCCTTTGGGATTGAGGCTCTTGGTCATGATAATGCTCATGTCATTCTGACTGCTCTCTGTCCATCTTTACTTCCTTTCCTTAATCCATTACCATCTCCATATGTCTTGCACCTTCATAATTCTTTTTATCATTTAATGTCTCCTGCCTACAGCCTTTCACACTCCTCTTTTGTTCTTCCTTACTTTCCCATTCTATACATACTTAAAAGCCAAAGGAATAAGCCATGAAAAAAGCTGTAATGCTTGGAAATGAAATTACTGGTTGAACTAAATTTCCATTTTGAAGGATACAAGATGAGTCAGATCGGTATATCTCATTCGTCAGCTTTGCTGTATTTTCCTTCTGCGATTACATCTCAAACCCTTTCCAGTTCTGAAGAAAAGTCGACACAATTCAATAACTCTCGCTTTCTCCAATGATGATGCCCGACCCGCTGTGTACTTCTAGCTTTTTCTGCTTTTATTCATTTATGTACTATGTCTATAAAAATGGTCAGGCCCTTAAAGAAACAATTTCAGCAATGTCTATTTTGAGTACTAACCCTCAACATCCATGCCATTTTGAGGGATACAATTTTCAATTTCCAGAACTCCTTGCGTGAAAACGACCCCTAATTTCATGCCTAAATTCCTTGTTTTCAATGTGAAGTTGTTAGCCTCTTGTTCTGAGTTCCATCACCAGAAGATTTTTTTAATTATTTGAAGCAGAGGAATAGGTCATAAAGTACAGATAGCATGTCACATTCCGGTCTGTACAGATAAAACAATATATTCTCCACTCTGATGTGAGTTCCTAAGTATGGAAAATGTGCCGTAATGTAAATGCACTATAAATTTTCCAAAATAGAAGGCTTTGTGGATCAGATATTTGATACTTAAACAGTTCACATACGTACATAAGGTGACATGAAAAGATGTAATCTCCCCTCTTTAAACTACTTAAACATTCTGTGCAATCTCAAGGCACAAACTATGACTGTATATTAATCAGTGGTCAGAATGGAACTGTTACACTGAGCCAATACATCTTGTACAAACATGCAGTGAGTAAATCACCAGTCTAGTAACCTACATGAGCTCATGTTCAAATTCCACCATGGCAGTTTGAGGTTTTGAGAATTTGGTTAAAGAATTAATCTGATCTCAGTGAATAATTGCAATGTTAGTGGATTGGTATAAAATCTTACGTATTCATTAATGGAAATCCTGTACCCCATTTTCAGTTTGGTTTTTGAATGTACATAGGATTGCTTGCCCTCTGGAACAATTGAACAGCATTCGCATATCATTCACATTCACCACCTTTTCAGAACAACTAGGAATGCCATGGTCGCCAGCAATGCCTATGTCCTGAGAATGACTGCTTTAGATTCAACATTTTGAATCCTGAAATCAGTTCACATCTCTGCAATGATGTCTCTGCAACCTGGAAGCTAGGAAGGAGAGATGACAGAACAGCTTACATATTGCAGGAATGGCCAGGAATTCAATGCAGGTTAACTTTACTGAGGAGCTAGGGTCAAATGAATACCCTCCACTCACAGGAACAGGTTGAAACAACTATAAAATAATCTGGATTTCAATACTGCACTATTCTAGTTCCACTCCCAGTCTGCTCCTGTGGCATACCTGCCCATCTTTTCTCAGCTTTCAAACAGATTTTCAGTCAGGTTGGATTCCTCCTAGTGTCATTATATACTAACCGGCGAGAGGTGAGACAGGGATCAACATACTGGCGAAACTACAACCATATTGAAACATTGGTTTCTTGCATTGAACAAGGTGCCTCTTTTTTCACATAATAATTTACCTCTCTCTCTCACACCCTAGATACCCTCTTCCTCTTAAGTCATCTCTCTCTCTCAAACCCTGCCCACCCACCTCTCCCCCTTTCCCACAACCTGACCCTCCCTCCCCAACCCTGAACTGCCCCCAACACCCCACCCTCCTCTCCCACTCTGAAACCCCCTCACACTCTTCCTCCCTCTTACACCCAGTCCCCTCTTCCATATTCCAACATCTCACCTACACCCTGACCCCTCCTCCGCACCACGATCCACTCTCTCTCCCTCACAGCCCAATTCCTCTCTCTATCCCAAACTGTGATTCCCCTCCATCTCTCATACCATGATCCTCCTTCTTGCCCACACTCTGACACAACTCTCTTTCCCCACTCAGATTCCCCTGTGTCCCCCATGGTCCCATCCCTCTCTCACTTCCTCCTCACATCCTAATCCCTCTTTTCCTCCCTTTCTCCTTCACGCAGATACCTTGATTCATCTGTTATACTCCAATCCCTGACTTTCTCATTCCAGTTCCTCTCTCTGTCTTCCTCTCTCCCCACACCCAACAATGCCTCTCTCTCCTCCTCCTCCAATCTCTTTCTATCCACCTCCACAATCTGATCTGTTTCCCACCCCCACCCCGACCTCTCTATGTCCCACACTCTAAGCCCTGTCTCAGCAACCTCACCTTCTGTCTCAGCACTGTGGACTGAAAAGGAGTGTCCAATTTCCCACTATTTCCAGTTGGTTCTAGCAGCATGCCTGATAACCAAATGTAAACATTGGCTGAAACCCTATAATAGACCTGTACTCAGGCCTCTCCTGGATGTTCAGTAAGTTTAGGCAATGATTTAGCTTTGATATAGCATCTTTTACACCAACATCTGTGGTATCATCAAAATGCAAACCTGCTAACCACGAGAAATCCCCACTGTCTTTGTAATGGAGTAATTAACAAACAGGTTTATTAACACCTGGTGTAAAATAAATCACTCCAAATTGCAGCAATGTGTCACTATCGTGAAATGTCAACGGAGAGCTGCTCTGGGGTTTGTTCCCCTCACTACAATACTCCAGACGGAGAAACAGCAAGTTGTTCAAAATGCAACAGGTGCTGTGGTAGGCGGTTTCAAATACAAGTACTAATGGGCTGAATATTCTGGGCTGCTCTCATTGAACTCAACACCTTTTTGAGATGCATTATAATCCAGCTGAGCAGTAATTCTCCCTGGTATTCAGAGTAGTTAATGATTGTGTAGAAGCGACTCTTTGATCCCCGTACTGTAAATTAGGCTTCACTTTTAGACCAACAAAATAAGCCAGCGGGGCGTATTTGTCACTTTGCTATTTGACAATCAATGTGTTAGGTTACAGTGAATCACAAGTACTTGCTCTAATTACTGAGAAAGCTCAGCAAAGCACATCCAGTAGTGGGTACAAAGGGCTTGGTGTCAGGATGAGTTTCTGAAAACATTTCACCATGTGGCAGTTTCTAGACTCCCAGCCTGATGCTTATGCCTAAAGGAGGGCTGCGGGCAGGGCAACGGTAGATAGAATTTCATGGATGATCCTGTTCACAGCCTGTGAGGGCAAGGAGTGCCGCAAAGGGAAATGTTCCAATCCATCAGGAGCTGTCATTTCATTCTGAAGCTGCAGCCCCCCTGACGCTGTAATCTTCCAAATGTGAAGAACAGAAAAGTGCTTGCATTTGTATTTTGCCCCCTGCCTGCCCCCTCTCCCTTTCAGGATGATCACAATATGTTTCACAGTATAATGAGGTACTTTTAAAATGTGGCCACTGTAATAATGGAGGAATCGCAGTAACCAGTCCACACACAGCAAGATCTTACAAATAGCTATGTGAGGGTGACTAAATAATCTGTCGTTATCTTGGTTTCATGAATGAACATTTGGCCAAGAGAACTTTCTTGTTCCACAAAACAGTAGCCATGTATCTTTGCTTAATGTCTCATCTGAGAGGTGGCCTTCTCAGACAATGTAGCATTACCCTTGCTACTGCACTGGAAGTGTCAGATTCAGGCATATACTCCAATTCCTTATTAACTGTGACAGCTCTATTCAGAAAGATAAACAGCTGAGTTCAACTTCAGAGCAGTACTCCTGCACACGTGGCTGCAATCGGAGGGGGCTCCACAAAAAAAAATACATTGTACTTGAGCTCATTCATTGGCCCTTCCCCATCAATGTTGAACACAAAGCTCAAGGTGCAGTTAATCAGTGCCTGAATTTCCCCAGAAACAAGAACTGTCTTAATTATCTCAGCACGAATTCAGCTATCGTCAAGAATTGCAGCTGATGTCTTTCTTTTCAAACAGAATCTTAACAGTAATGATTCCAAGCAAAACCCTGATGATGGTTCAACCTGCAACAGGAAGCAACTCTCAATATATTGGAAATTTTTGAAGAAATCAGATGAAAAATAAATGAGCAATTGTATAAGAGAATTAGGTACAATGGGAAAGGCATGATCCCAAATAACTGTGTTTCACAACTAAATTTTTCAGAAAAATGACACAATGCATATGTTTTGATTTGTAACCAATCAAAAGGACAATGCATCAATATTTATGACATATTTTGAAAATAACACATCACGCTGTACAATCATGCTGAAACTGTGAATCATATCAATCTTTAATACTGTACATCAGATTTCAACTAAGACTTCACCTGATAAAGGGGCAGTGCTTCAAAAGCTTGTGATTTCAAATAAACCTGTTGAACTATAACCTGGTGTTTTTCATACATTCGTAGAATCACACAGCACGGAAACAGGCACTTTGGCTTTTGGCAAAGAGAAATTATTGTCTTCTTTTTTGGGTGTATGGAATCTTCTCAATGATCATTTCAGTTGTATCAATTCATAGAGGCCAAAAACACAGTGAGTATTGTTGACATTATGAATAGCAACAACACTGAGGTTGAGATAACAAAGTGTAGAGCTGGATGAACACAGCAGGCCAAGCAGCATCTTAGGAGCACAAAAGCTGACGTTTCGGGCCTGGACCCTTCATCAGAAAGGGGGGATGGGGAAAGGATTCTGAATTAAATAGGGACACAGGGGGTGGCGGACTGAAGATGGATAGTGGAGAAGATAGGTGGAGAGGAGAGTATAGGTGGGAAGGTAGGGAGGGGATAGGTCAGTCCAGGGAGGACAGACAGGTCAAGGGGGCGGGATGAGGTTAGGTAAGAAGGAAATGGAGGTGCGGCTTGAGGTGGGAGGAGGGGATAGGTGAGAGGAAGAACAGGTTAGGGAGGCGGGGTCAAGCTGGGCTGGTTTTGGGATGCAGTGGGGGGAGGGGAAGGGAAGGGGTGGATTTTGAAGCTGGTGAAATCCACATTGATACCATTGGGCTGCAGGGTTCCCAAGCAGAATATGAGTTGCTGCTCCTGCAACCTACAGGTGGCATCATTATGGCACTGCAGGAAGCCCAGGATGGACATGTCGTCTAAGGAATGGGAGGGGGAGTTCAAATGGTTTGCGACTGGGAGGTGCAGTTGCTTATTGCGAACCGAGCGTAGGTGTTCTGCGGAATCCTGTGTACTGAGAGCTCTAAATGGTTTTGTACTGCACACCTCAAGGTAAACCTTTTACTCAGAGCAGTGAAACTTCCACCTATTTATAATGAGAACTCACTCTCTCCAGCTCCCTTTTATGCATTTCATTTGAGTAAAATTTTACAGGTTTACAGGAAGAATCACAGTTGGGGTAGATGATAAATGATTGCTAGCATGCAGTCAGCATTCCTCCTATGTGATTTCTCTGCTTTATGTATACTGTGGGTGCAGCGATGGGAGATAATTCATGTAACTCGGCTCATAGTCTTGGGGAGCCAAGACAATTGCTATGGGTTAGCACTGCTGCCTCACAGTGCCAGGGACCCAGGTTCAATTGCACCCTTGGGCAACTGTCTGTGTGGAGTTTGCACATTCTCCCCGTGTCTGCGTGGGTTTCCTGCAGGTACTCCAGTTTCCTCCCACAGTCCAAAGACATGCAGGTTAGGTGGATCAGCTAGCGCTAAATTGCCCATAGTGTTCAGGGGTCTGTAGATTAGGTGGGTTATGGGGGTTGGGTCTGGGTGGGATGCTTCAAGGGTCGGTGTGAACTTGTTGGGCCGAAGGGGCCTGTTTCCGAGCTATAGGGATTCTATGATTCTAACTAGTCTATGATGAGCATAATCCCAGACTAAACTAGTCTCACCTGCTTATTCCTGTCCCATATCAATCCAAATATCTTTTAAACGTTGTAATTGTATCCATATCCATCACTGAATCAGGAAGTTAGTACAACTTTTAATCGAGACAAAAGCCTTGCATTTGTACAATCCCATCAGGACCTCAGGGTATACCAAAGTGTTACACAGCAAATGAAGCACAAAATGGAATTGCTTTTGCTACTGTTGAACATTGTTAATACTGTGAAATGCTAAAAAAAAGCAGGGAGAGGCCTAACCACTTCATCAAAAACTCCACAGGATAGATATTTTTAATCAAATCTGTTTATATGTATTAATACACACCTCTGTTGGAGGTTGAACCCAGGCAACAAGAGCCCTACAGTCCCTGAGGGTAGTGTCCTAGGCCCAACCATCTTCAGCTGCTTCATTAATGACTTTCCCTTCCCTCCATCGTAAGGTCACAGTGGGATGTTCACCGATATATGCACAACATTCGCAACTCCTTTGAAGCAGTCCATGTTCAAATGCGGCAAGATCTGAACAATATCCAGTCTTGAGTTAAAAAACAGCAAGACACATTCACACCACACAAATGCCGGACACCATTATCAACAAGAGAAAATCTAGCAATTGCCTCTCCACATTCAAATGTGTCACCATCCCTGAATCCCTCACTGCCAGCATTCTGCGAGTTATCGTTGACCAGAAATTGAATTGGACCAGCAATGTAAGTGTAGTGGCAAGAAAACTAGGACAGAAGCTAGGAATACAGCAGTGGATAACTCACATCCTGACACCCCAAACCTGTTCACTATCTACAAGGCACCAGTCAGGAATGCAGTGGAATATTCTCCACTTGCCTGGATGGGTATACTTCCAATGACAATTAAGAAGTTTGACACCATCCAGGACAAAGCAAACTGCTAAACAGGTACCAGATCCACAAACATTCAATCTCTCCACTACCTGTACTCAGCTGCAGCAGTATGTACCATCTGCAACATGTACTGCAGAAATTCATCACAGCTCCTTAGAAAGCACCTTCCAAACCCACAACCATTTTCATCTAGAAGGACAAGGGCAGCAGATACATGGGAACACCACTACCTGCAAGTTCCCCTCCAAGCCACTCACCATTCTGATCTGGAAACATATTACCATTCTTTCAGTGATGCTGGCTCAAAATCCTGGAATTCCCTCCCTAAAGACATAATGAAGTTACCTACACCAAAAGGAGTGCATAGGTTCAAGAAAGTAGCTCACCACCACCTTCTCAAGATCAGTGAGGAACAGGCAATAAATGTTGGCCCAGCCAGCAATGTCCAAATCCCATAAGTGAATTTAAAAAGCCATACATCAAAGATTCTGAAGGGCATTGCTTCAAGAAGGCATACCACATAATCATAATGATGTTTCAGAGGTACCAGCTACTATTCTAAGATGTTGTCAATTAAGGGTTCTGTAAAATCCCCAGGAAATCAATCAGGGAAGAGCAGAGGATCTCTCCCTGGTATTCTGACCAATACTGATCTCTCAACCAACATCACAGAGGAAATTATCATCTGATCATTAACATATTTATTGCTTTTGTAGAGGCTTGCGCTACGCAAATTGCCTGCTGCCTTTCCTGTATTACAAAACAGACAATGTTTCAAACCTACCACATCAGCTGTACATTGCTTTGGGACATCCTGGAATTGATACCTTATGGCTGACCAAACCAAATCTTGATTCCAGGGGAGGTCAGATGGTAATCAGACATACTTCAACCCTTCCCAATTATGTCCTCTCTGCCTCTGACCCCACCATTTAAGTACAGAACAAGATGACATTTGTTAAACCTAAAAGCCAATTAGCATGCACTTCTCAAAAGGAATGGGGTGGAAGTTGGTTTGTGTTGTGAACTAGATGTAAAAAAAAATCCATACCAGACCAAAGATAATGGGAACTTCAGATGTTGGAGAATCCAAGATAACAAAGTGTAGAGCTGGATGAACACAGCAGGCCAAGCAGCATCTCAGGAGCACAAAAGCTGACATTTCGGGCCTAGTCTAGGCCCGAAACGTCAGCATTTGTGCTCCTGAGATGCTGCTTGGCCTGCTGTGTTCATCCAGCTTCACACTTTGTTATCCATACCAGACCAATTTAGCAATGGGACAGTCTGACTTCAATCCCTGCCAGCCTTGTTCCCAAAGCTAAATCCATGGTAGCCATTTTTATGGTGGCCCATTCCTGTTGATAGGACTGTGTCCTTATGTCCACTAGAGACAGCTCACACAGAACATACAGTTAGGCTAAAGGATCTTCCTGAAATTGGATTGTGGAAACACATTCACAGGGACTGGGTGCAGTGCAGCCAGTTTCTGATTGGGATTGATCAGAATATTGTTTTTATTAAATCCTTACACTCCAGCATCAGTAGGCCAGAGTTTAACCAAAGACCATTACATGAAATCAGACTGGTGGGCCTAGGAGATTACACCCTGGGTCAGCAAAACCTGGAACTGGACTAGGACACACAGCATGACAGGTCAACAGTTTATCACGTGTAGAACAGCAACAAAGCTGCAAGAGGATGCCAGGTATAATGAGACATGCAGGATCATTGCATTATATAGAAGCACATGTAACCAATCAGGCAGACACAGGGGAAATACTCAATCCTTACACCTCACAGGGGAAGTGGTAGGATTATGGTTGTCCTGACAGTTTAAACTGCTTCAAAAGCACATCATCCTCAATGTGCTATGAGTGAGGCAGCTCAGAACGTCACAGATGGTGTTCAGGGAATTAAATTCTAAACACTGTCAGTCCAGGCTCCAATGGAAAGCTGCAACAGGCATATTCTCCTACTCTAGTCATGAGAGTTTAAAATGCCTGACAACACTGAAGCTAGCCCAGGTCAGCTGTAACAATTCTCTGAGGTCTGTTTAAAACAGCCACAAGTCCCTCATAAGACCTTCCCTCCATACAGGCAACATCCTGGTAGATCTCCATTGCACTCTTGCCAATGCTTCCACATCCTTCCTATAATGCGGCGACCAGAACCGTACGCAATACTCCAAGTGCGGCCGGGCCAGAGGTTTAGAAGAATTACTACTTGCATTTATATGACATGAAACATCCCAAGGTGTTTCATGAAAGCAATTATAAAACACAATCTGACACTATGGAGCATACGCATCTAAAAGATCAGACAATCAAAAGCACAGTCAAAGGGTGATATTTTATAGAGAGATAAAGTGGTGAGATAGGCAGGCCAAGAAATCTAAGAAGGGAATTCCAGGGCTTAGCAAGAGCCCAGGCAACTAAAGGTGGGGCCACCAATGGTAGAATGATTAAAATCAAGGGTGGTTCAAGAAGCCAGAATTGGATCGGATCAGATATTTCAGAGGTTTGTAGGTGCTGGTAGAGGTTACTTGAACGGGAGTAGCAAGGGCATGCAGGAATTTAAAATGAGGATGGAAATTTTAAAGTTGGACTTTTGTCTAACCAGCAGCCAGTGTAGGTCAGCAAACACAGAAATGATAGAGAAACAGGACCACAGAAATAAAGAGTAAACAAGGTGTAGAGCTGGATGAACACAGCAGGCCAAGCAGCATCATAGGAGCAGGAAAGCTGACATTTTGGACCTATTTCTGAAGGAGGGTCTAGGCCCGAAATGTCAGCTTTCCTGCTCCTATGATGCTCCTTGGCCTGCTGTGTTCATCCAGCTCTACATCGTGTTATCTCAGATTCTCCAGCATCTGCAGTTCTTACTATCTCTGAACCATAGAAGTACAGTTGTAATTGCAGTCAAATTCCTGGGAATGTTGCTGTGTGCTTTATCCAAAAAAATGAGAATTTTTTTTACCTCAGTCATCATTACCATTTTCAACGCCATTATCCTATTCATCATTTATCAAAACTAATTTGCTAATTAGGACACTAAGGACATAAATATAGTCGTCCTGTTCAATCTCAGATAGTGGCCTGGGAAGTACTGGAGGAAAAAAAATATAGCTTAGCCTTGATTGAGTAACAGACAGGCATTGTTATAATATGAGAGTGGAGGAGCTAAAAGAGTTGGTGAAGTCTAGTATGTCTTCAGGTGAAGTCTCTGGACAAAGAAAGAGAAGAGGATCAAACCCTGAGAATACTGACACATTGGAATCCAAATTGTGGAGGAGGTAGTTGAGAAGCAATAGCATTGGCAGACTATGTACTCAGGAACATGATAGAGAGGTTAGGGAGCAAAAAAATGCTTCCAATTGAAATGGATGATTGTAAATGTCACAAAAAAGATTTGAGGGAAGTGCGCAGTAAGGACTTGTAAATTTAGATGCAGCTGACTGGAAATATAAGACAAATCATGTGTTTCAACTTAACTGTAACAAAATAAACACAGATTATTCATAGGAAGTGCTTTAACTATATTCATATTAAGAAATTAAATATTGACATATGCAGAATACCAGAATCGTGACCCATTTGTTACAAATGCAAGATCTTTTTGGTTTGAATTGCTTTCTTGCTTATAAGCTTTACATTGTCAAAACCAAAATCATCCAATAAAAACCACTGACAGATCACCGGCGTTGCTATGACAACACTGTTTCGGTCACGTGCACTAGGTTTGGCAGAGAACACCTTACATACAATACAGATAAAAGTACTTCACATTTTGACATTTTCTGAACAAACAAACATCTGACGCCATTCAGTAACAAAGAAGCAATGATCAAAATCCTTCCACTATGCTGTTCTGTCAGCATTTTACCAACAATCAGTCAAAAAGGTTAAAGTACACACACACACACACGAAACTTCCTTTCATAGAGTTGAGTCGAAGTGAACATTGGGAGAAATGTATATCAGGTATCCAATCTGAAACGGCCTGACCCACGCCATCATTACAAGCTAGAATTACCAGTTCTGCGTCTCTAACATCTGAGTCAGAAACAGCAGCTTTTTACACTAAGTATCCATAGTTGTGACAATAGTTACTTCAACAAGCCCATGCTACAGCACACACAGATCACTCCACAGAGGAACTATAGCATATTCACTGCAGTCCTCTCCATACTCTGATATTTCTGCTCTTCAATATACCAACAAAGGATTCCAATAACACCATCAATCTATAAGCTTCAAATATAAAAGAATAACATTGTCTCTGGATTAAATGGAGCTAGTGAGCCAAGTGAAGACACCAGAGCACTATAATTAAGGATACAACAATATTCCAAGATACTTCACTTATGGATAATCAAGCAAACACTGTCACAGGGCCAGAATGGAGCTACAGATTAGGTGGCAAAAAGCTTGTTCAAACAGCTAAATTTTGACTAAAGTCATGAACAAATGGGTAATGAAATCTCATTCTAGTTCAAGACAAGCAATTCTCCTCATTCTTCTTCTTCCCTCCTTTGCTCCCCAACACCTCCTGTCCTCAAGGCCTAACCCAGCCTCCAGCAGAGTGTTTTACTTGATTCGGCAAAACTTGGGCTATCCCTTGTAATATAAGAAACCACAGAATCCCTACAGTGCGGAAACAGGCCATTTGGCCCAACAAGTCCACACCACCCCTCCAAAAAGCATCCCACCCTGACTCATTCCCCTACCCCTGCATTTCCTAATGTCTCACCCAAACATCCCTAGACACTATGGGTAATTTAGCATGGCCAGTCCACCTAGCCTGCACATCTTTGGACTTTGGGAAGAAACCCATGCAGACATGGGGAGAACGTGCAAACTCCACACAGACAGTCACCCAAGAGTGGAATTGAACCTGGGTCCCTGGTACTGTGAGGCAGTAGTGCTAACCACTGAGCCACCATACTACCTCATGGAAACTAGACATGGATAACATAGTATTAAAGAATCAAACAAATATTTATTACAAAAATTATGTAGAAATATTATAGTCTTCAGACGGCCAAATTTCTGAGCTAATAAGCTTTTAAGTTACAGCAGAGCAGCATCTACAGTTTCTACTAGAGTTTCAAGATTCAAGTGATCTGACGAAAGGGTGAAGTTTACAACATCAGATCACATAATATCATAAACAAAAACTGAGGAAGGGACACTGGACCCGAAACGTTAACTGTTTCTTGCCTTCTGACAAATGCTGCCAAGATCTGCTGAGCTTTTCCAGCAACTTAGTTTTTGTTCCTGATTTGCAGCATCCGCAGTTCTTTCAGTCTTACTTAGTATCATGAGTTTGTCTTTTGAAGGTATATTACTAAGTGATTGTACAGAACTTGATTAATGTTGAAAAATACATAGTTTGTCAAAGCTTTTTGTTCTGCACTTATCACGACAATTCACAAGAAAATCAATTTAAAACTAATATTTATAAGGCATGAGAGAAGACTTCACACTGTTGGCAAATGGATTCTGATTGGTAGAGGTGTAGCCATGGAACATTCACCAATAATGATGCTTGATGGCTAAGTGCCAAGCTTTGTTTAACTTTTGAAACCAGGCAGGTTGCCTCTGATGATCAGGGCAGTGCACAGAAAAATGAGCCAAAAAATATATGGCACCTGGTTTGTTGAGTTGAAACAGCTGCAGTGTGTGCAAGTTCTTTCTACTTGCAAAGAAATGGTCCCATATATTAGTATATGTAAATTTCAGTACATGTAAATGTGCTAAATTGCAACAAAAAGAAAGTTACTGGAAAGGTTTAACAGGTCTGGCAGCACCTTTGAAGAAAAAAATCAGGGTTAATGTTTCAGGTCCGGTGACCCTTCCTCAGGACTGATGGTGGCTGGGAAAATATCAACTTACATGCAGAAAATAGGGAGGGAGTGGGTGGAGAGTAAATGACAAGAATACAGCCCAAGGAGAGAGAAGAACAGTTGGACAAAGGAGTTGATAACGGTCAGGCTGGAAGGGTGAATAGTTGTTAATGGGGACTATTAGTGACTAACAACGGGTGGTGTGTAATGGCAAGCCTTATGATAACAAGGCCTGATGAGTGGGGGGTAGGAGGCTGGGACATGGGAGAATTCAGTTTTTAACATTATTGAACGCGATATTGAGTCCGGAGGGCTGCAAGGTTCCCAGGCGGAAAATGACGCGTTGTTCTTCAGGATTGCATTTAAATTTGCTAGAATACTACAGCAAGCCAGAGACAGATGTTTGCCAGGGCACAGGGTGGTGTCTTAAAGTGGCAGGCAACTGGTAGTTCAGGGTCAGTTTTGCGAGCAGAACGTAGATGTTCTGCAAAGTGGTCACCCGGTCTACGCTTCGTTACCCCAATGCAGAGGAGACCACATTGTGAGCAGTCAATGCAGTGGACTAAATTCTGGGAAGTGCTGGTGATGTGTTGCTTCACATGGAAGTTATGTTTGGGCCCTTGGATATTGAGGAGGTAAATGGGCAGGAGTTTCACTTTGCTGGTTATAGGGGAACGTGCTGCAGGGCTGTGGAGGGCTTCTCACCACCCATACACTCTGCAGTCCCTCTCCCTACCATCCTTTGCAGGGCTATAGTCCCCTATTACAGATTCTCTCTCCCCCATGGTCATGTCAAATTCCAAGCCCTTGATCGCATTCTCCAGTTCGTCAGCCTATGGTCCTTCTCTCCCTTCCTTGTTGGCCTTGATTCCCAGTCTCTCTAGTTCTCCTGGCTGGCAGCCAGATCCAGCCTGATGAAGCAACTCCTCACCATTCTCTTCCATTCTATTTATAGGGACAATTTTTTCTGATTGGTTGCCCCTGTATATTTTGAGTGCTGTTGTCATGGTCAGATGTACCTATGACAAGGTGGTTCCGGAAAAGGGTCATTGTACTTAAAACATTAACGCTGCACTCCCTGCACAGATGCTACCAGACCTGTTGAGTTTCTCTAGCAATTTCTGTTTTTGTTATGGATTTCCAACGTCTGCAGTTCTTTGCTTTATTTTAGTGCTTCTATGACAGGTAGATTTATGAGTACACAGTCAAATAGGCTTTTCACTCTTATTCGCCCCTCACTCCCTGCTGCAGACCCAGTCTAGCAGCTAGGACTTCAGGACTCAGCCTGTTTAGTCAGCAGTGGTGCTACTAAGCCACTATTCGTAATGGACACTGACGTCCATGACATGATCATAGCAGTTGGTTACAATTTATTGGTTTCTTGGAGGCCTTCTGGGGCATGGGTAGTGTCCCTGCCTCTGATGCTGAAGCTCCACATTTACGCTTTGATGACCAAGCAAGGTATGTTCATAACAGGCTGAGTATCATTGTGTAAATCATTCCAATACACATCGATGTTAAACAGTAGGAGTGGCAGGATTCCTGGTCAGCAAAGACATGGAAAGAAAATTGGATTTTCTACCATTACAGTACTTAGCTTCAGACTATAACATAAATGTAAATCTGTTGTTGCCAACAGCAATTCAGTTTTTCCTCACTGAACTGAAACACCCTACTAGGGGGTCCCGGATGGGAGTTGAGCTGCTGGTTTAATGGGCAGCACTGCAGCCTCACAGCTCCAGGGACCCAGGTTCGATTCCAGCCTCGGACGACTGTCTGTGTGGAGTTTGCACATTCTCCCCGTGTCTGCATGGGTTTCCTCTGGGTGCTCCGGTTTCCTCCCACAGTCCAAAGATGTGCAGGCTAGGTGGATTGGCCATGCTAAATTGCCCGTAGTGCTTAGGGGTGTGTGGATTATAGGTGAATGGGTCTGGGTGAGATACTTCAAGGGGTGGTGTGGACTTGTTGGGCTGAATGGCCTGTTTCCACACTGTAGGGAATCTAATCTGCTGGCTCACAAGACCATTTCTGAGGACACTTAACAATCAACCACAATGTACAGATCTTCACATAGCCATGGGCCAGACTGAGTAAGATAGAATCATGAGCCAACTTCCATCTATGAAAGATATCAGTGAATCAGTTGGGGGTTTAAAATAATCCAGTGTTTTTGAACCATTATTACTTGTATTCCATTTATTTAATTATCTAATTTTAAATTTTGACAGCTGCTATAATGACATTTGAACTTGTGCCTCTCAAGAAAATTAGTCTGGGCTTCCAGAGTAATAGAGCCAAATTGCTGCCACAGCATGTATTAAGCTGGCATTCAGAAGTAAATATGTGTACGCAAATAAGCATATATACAAGCACACATGCAGCACACACATCATACAGTGTGTATACAGCATTTCAATTCCTAGAAACTCCTCAAAATGCTTCAAAGGAGGGTTGTAATACAAAATATTACATTTAGTAACATAAGAATCATGTAAAGTCTCAACAAAGTAGACACAGAAACTATGGTTCTCCTAGGTGACAGGTCTATAACCGGGGGCACAGATTGATGGCGATTGATAGTAGCAGGAGAGGGGACATAAACAACAAAAGCTTTTCACCCAGAGTGTGCTAAATGTTCAGATGTTGCTGTCCAATTTGGCAGCAGGAATAGAAACTCTTAACAAAAGGAATCTCTATCTGCACCTAAAACACTGTACCCTGCTATACTATGCATCAAGTGCTGGAAGGACGGACTGTAATGGGCAGATAGCTTTTCTTCCTCAGCCAGTGAAAAGGGTTAAAGCGCCTCTATCTCTGCTATAACTTTTTTTACATTATTTAACCTATTATTCTAATCAACATATTTAGAGATGCTATTACACGCCTCTCGAGCACGTGCGGCTTGAACCGAGGCCTCAAGTTCCAAGGCAGGGACACTTCCTGTAACTTTTCTATGGCTCTAAGAAAATTGAGGTCAGGTGATTAATAGGTTGGTCAAACAGGTTGGTTTTAAGGAGTGTCCTAATAGGGCAAAGAGGCAAAGGCTTAGGAAGAGAATTACACACCTTGGGGCGGAATTGGATTTTAAGCAGGGTATTTAAAGAAAGAAGGTCTTCCTCTGTGTAGAGAGTGCACTGACTTTACACTGAGCTCCATATTAATGACTTGCATGACTAAATCAAATGCAATATTACCAAGTTTGTTAAGAATACAAAGCTGGGAGGAATTGAGAGTGGTGAGGAGGATGTAAAGAGGCCTCAAAATGACTTACACAGGTTGAGTGAGTGGGAAAATACATGGCAGATGGGGTATTACATAGATAAGTTTGAAGTTATCCACTTTGGTAGGAAAAACAGAATGGTCATAGACTAGGAAATGTTGATGTACGAAGACACCTGGGAGTCCTTAAATACCAGTCACTGAAAACAAACATGCAGATGCAGCAAGCAGTTAGGAAGGAAAATGGCATGTTTGCCTTCACTGCATGAGGGTTTGGATACAGAAGTAAAAAAGGTCTCACTATAGCTGTACAGGGCCTGGTTACCACACTTGGGCTATTGTGTGCAGTTTTAATCTCCTTACCGAAGGAAAGGATATACTTGCCATAGAGGGGAGGACAGTGAAGGTTCACCAGACTGATTCTTTTGATGGCAGAATTGTCATATGAGGACAGATTGGATTGACTAGGCCTATATTCTCCCAAGGTTAGAAGAATAAGAGGTGATTTCATTAAAAAGTATAAAATTCTGACAAGGGCAGAGAAACTGGATGTAGGGATGATGTTTCCCCTGTGTGGAGGGGGGTGGGTGCGGTGGAGTCGAGGAAAAGGGTTGTAGTCTTAGGATACACACTTAGGATATAGGACTGTGATTTTTTTTTCTCAGAAGGTAGTACATCTGTGGAAGTCCTTACTACACAGGACCATCAAGGCTGGGTGATTAGGCACATTCAAGGCTAAGATTGACAAATTTTTAATCAGTAAGAGAATCAGGGTTCTGGGGTAAAAGCAGGAAAGTGCAGTTCAAGGTTATCAGATCAGACATGTTTACATTGAATGGTGGGGCAAACTCAACAGGCTGAACGGCCTACTTCTGCTCTGATATTTTATGGTCTGTGGTGGCCAAGACTCAAAATATACTTAAGAAAGAAATGGATAGATTCCTAGAAACTAAAGGCATTAAGCGATATGGAGAAAGAAGTAGACGATCACCTATGATCATAGTGAATGATGCAGCTGGATTAGTGACTTCTGCTACAATTTTTAATGTTTCTACACCAAGCCAGCAGCTCTCCTAACACCAGGTCCCGGCTGGTCACCCTTTATATAAGGCATTAATTAATCCATTAACAGCCATCACGTATCTCAACTTTTAACCTTAATTATTTGTTATATTAAAGACTCTGCTTAACCAGACATCAATATAGATCAACAAGTACAAGGGGCAAATGGGACTTGCTGCAGTTTAAGATACATGCAACTGAGTTTAAGATTAATTCATGTTTACGGTGGGGTGGGGTGCAATACGAGAGAGCAACTGGGATGTACTGAATTGTCGAGTAACAAGGCATGAATAAGGGTTTCAGCAGCAATTAGCTGAAAGGGGGTAAAGTACAGGCAAAAACACACGTGCAAATAAAAAAAAGATACTTCCCCCAGCACTCTACTAATAACACAACAGCCTCAATTTGAAGTTAATGTTCAAAGCCCTATGTAGCCAGAGCTGCTTTTATTCAGTATTGTGTTAATTATTGATTACCTGTAGCAGGCAGTCAGTTCTCTCTTCTCAACTGCTGCAGCTCCTGTAATGTGTGGGCCAGATGCCTGACACAAACAAAGCCAAATAATAAACAGAACCATCACAGTGGCAGCGCCTGAATGGAGCAGCCTCCTTTACCTGTGATGTTAGTGACAATGGCAGTGGTTGGAGCCTCTCAGCTGTGGCACTTCATTCTCCAGTTAACACGTCAGTGAAAACAATCAAATCCACCTGACAGAAGAGATTCTGCAGAGATAGAAATTATATTACCTCCTTACAATTCTGCATATGTCTGTTAACTGAAAGCTTTCAGTTGCAAATTTCCATTAAATTAACACTCTCTCCCAACCAGCGTGGTTTGTAATATTTACAGACTTAATATAAATTTCTTTCTGCATCATGTTCCTCGGAGTCCGTGTGTTCTGCCAGAATACAGCCCACTGGAAGAATGAAAACAGCCTGTGAAGATAGTCCTTTTAAAGGAAGCACGCAGGCAATCTAGTGTACAGCATGATCCCACAAACAATAAAACCAGATAATATGCTTTTCTTCCTTGTTAATAAAACAAAGATCTGTAAATGCTAGAAATCTGAAACAGAAAAAGAAATGGCTGGCAAAACTCAGCAGGTCTGGAAGCATTTTTGGGGAGAAAGCAGAGTTAACGTTTTGAGTCCCGAGAGTTAACTCCACTTCCAGCCCGCAGATACTGCCAGATCTGCTGAGTTTCTCAAACAACTTCTTACCTGAGACATTAGGTATGAGCTAGGTTTTGGCCAGGACACATGGGACAGCTCAATCTCTTGGACCTTCTTCACAGGCGGTCAGCCAATTTCTTTACACTCAAGAGGGAAAAAGGGGACCTTTTGGGCCTCCCCGGCAAAGCAGCAGTCTCCCAACATTGCACTGAAATGCCAGCCTGGATTCTGCTCTCAAGTCTTGTGGAGTGGAACTTGAATGCAGAACCATTCAATACCTTTCACACGTTAGGAGCCAAAAATGCAGAATTTCTGGTCTTGCCCCCACTGTATTCCATTGAAGGAAATTTTCAACTCTGGCTGATCTATTGTGTGTTGGAACTGAATTAAACTTCTTAGGTGAGTTCAGGATATTTTTTCTCTGTGAAAGGTGTTATAAAATTGTTACTGTGTGCTGTTTTGATTTGGATCAAAGCAACTTAAAGAACAGTAAAAAGCCACTTAGCCGAATACACTAATACCAAAATCCTAAAAGAACAATTCCGTTAGCTCCATTTGGCCACTATTTCCCACTCGAAATGCAAATGATTGCCACACAATCCTGTTGGAGACAATGTCCCATCTCCACACTGAGGATGTGCTCCATCGTGTTGTGTGACACCATTACCATGCCATTTTGGACTGACTTTGAATAGATCTAGCAAGTCAAGACTGGGCATGCATGAGGCACTGTGGGCTATAGGCAGCAACAGAATCATACTCCAACACAATCTGCAACCTCATGGCTTAACATAACCACCCCTCTCTACCATTACCATTGAGCCAAGGAATCAATCCTGGTTCAATGAAGAATGCAGGAGGCCATGACAACAGTAGCACTAGGCACACCTAAAAATGAATTGGTTAGCACACAGGAAGCAGAGTGGCAAGCAGTGACAAGTGGGGTGCTGCAGGGTTTCCCTGCTGGGACGCCAGCTGTTTGCAACATACATTAATGATTTGACAAAGAAATTGAATGCCATATCTCCAACTGTGCAAATGAGACTAAATTGGATAGCAGTTTGTGCTGTAAGGAGGATGCTAAGAGGCTACAGGATGACTTGGACAGAGTGGCTGAGTAGGCAAGTACTTAGCAAATGCAATACAATGTGGATAAATGTGATGTTATCCACTTTGGTCGCAAAAACAGGAGGCGGATTATTATCAGAATGGTGGCAGTTTAGGAAAAGGTGAGATGTCACAAGATCTGGGTGTCATGGTAGAACAGTCACTGAAGGTTGGCATGCAGGTGCAGCAAGTGGTGAGGAAAACTAATGGCATGCTGGCCTTCATAGTGAGAGGATTTGAGTATCGGAGTAAGAATGACTTGCTACAGTTATACAGGGCCTTGGTGAGGCCACATCTTGAGTATTGTGTACAGTTTTGGTCTCCTAGTCTGAGGAAGGATATTATTGCTATTGAGAGAGTCCAGAGAAGGTTCACCAGACTGACTTCCAGGACAGCAGGACTGGATTGACTGGGCTTGTGCGCACTGGAATTCAGAAGAATGAAGGGGAATCTCATAGAAACAAATCCTGAAGGGACTGGACGGGCTAGATGCAGGAAGAATATTCCCAAATCTGGGAAGTCTGGGATGACCTTGTTCCCTGCCTATTCCCCAAAGACCCTGCTTCCTGCTCATTCCCCAATGATCCTGTTCCCTGGCCATCCCCGAATGAACCTGCTATGTGCCCATCCCCCTCCATGAACCTGCTCCCTGCCCATCCCCTGACCCAGCACTCCATTCACTCCCTATAAATTCTGCAACTCTATCTGCTTCATGACCATTGCCCAGCCACAAATCTTCCCTGTCCATCCCCTGACACCCTGCTCTGTGCTGATCTATATACCTTAATAACTACATTCTTATGACTTGAGAATTATCTGTGTCTACATACATATCTGTTTTCACTGCTGCTGCAGGCTTCAATCCATCAGTTCCATTTCTCTTTTTACCCCTATTTACCTCTATTTTAGACTTATTCTCACTTTATCCTTTGAAACGTCTCTCTTTGATCAACTTGCCTCCTTCAATTTCTCCCCTCTTCAGTACTCTGCCTTTTCAAATATGCAGTCTCTCCTATGTAGAAGGACAAGACCAGCAGTTGGGAACCCCACTCTGCAAGTCTCCTCCAACCACTTATCATCCTGACTTGCACAAAGCTAACTTCCTTCATAATCACCGGATGAAATTCCTGGGCTCTCCTCCTCATAGCATTGGGTGTGCCCTACTGCAACCCCCTCACCCCCCACCCCCCCCCCCAACACCCACACCAAAAGCATTGCAGTGGTTTGAAAGTCATCTCACCAGGTCCTTCTCCAGGGCAGTTAGAGATGGACAGTATATTCATCAGTGATAGCAACACACATATCTCATGAATGAATACAATAAAAATCTATTCAGTACTCCTGCACATTCCTACATCGTACCTTAGTTGGTCACCTTCTTCTTCTTGCGCTTTCTCATCCTTTGAGCCCCTTACCTTGCTCTTTATCTCACATTACTCACTAAAATCCACATTCCCTACCACACATCCAAGCAACATAAAAATGTTCTCACCAAGATATCTTTTGTCTTTACATAAAAGCAAAACACTGTGGATGCTACAAAATGCTGAAGTAGCTCAGTAAGTCTGGTAACCTCTGTGGAGACAGACTCAGAGTTCTTCAGAATACTGACCTTCTGATTTTCTCCAGCATATTCTATTTTTAATATCTTCTCTGCTTTCTTCCCTCAGCACTTGGCAGCAAATTACCTCTCTAGGCCATTGTTTAACTACAGTTTCACTTCCACTTTTGATGCTCTCGTTCCCATTGAAATCTCTAATTTCCTTCACTCGCCTCCCCAGCTCACCCCTCTTCTCCACTATCTTAAGTCACGGGGACTGCTGACTTGAGAGGATATAGCAGTCAGCAAGAATAGCCAAACCTGGCTGGAGGACATAAAAACTCTCAGATCCTGCTCCCATTTGTCAAAATCCATTAGCTCAAATGTAAAGATGATCCCCAGCTGTCTTTAATTCACCCTATCATCTCAATGCCTCTCTCCTTTGTCACCTCTACCCTCATCTCCAACACATCCAGGAGCTCATCAAATTCTTTATTACTAAATTTGAGCTGTCTCTGCTACTTACCTCCTTCCTAATAGGTTCACCCTCACTCGAGTTCTGAACTTGCATCTTTCTTCAGCATTTTCCCCACATTGCCCCTTGAGGTCATCTTTTCCATGAAGCCCATCTCTAGCTCTGTCAACCTATTCATAAAACATCCCAAACATAACTCTTCTCAATGTCAAGAAAGCTTAATCCAGTTTCCCCTCTTGGGCACCATTTTAGCAGATATTGTAAATAATTCTCTCTTCAAGTGTTGTCCCTCTCACCTTTAAATTGACTGTCATCACACTTCTGCTCAAACCAACTCTTGACCCATTCTAGCAAATTACCAGTCCAAGCCAACCTCAAGTGTAATTCTTCAGAGTCTTTGAATGTGATGTTGCCTCCCAAATCCATGCCCATCTTTCTGGGAGCTGCACGTCCGAATGGCTCTACTGATTATCATCCTGACGTAGATCACGACAGGAACTTTAACTTAAGGATACAGAAACACCTCAAAATCGAGAGAAAAGTTTTAAGAAAAGAATAAGTTGGTTCATGAATTTTCAATTGAAGCGGCATGGATTGAGTTATGCCTTGATGTAGCACTTTTGATGGCAGAACCTCGGTCCACTCACACAGAATTTTGGTCTCTATGAGGGTCGGGTGCTTGCTGGATGGGGCCCACTGCACCCTGAGGTAGGCAGTTGCAGGTTAGAAGGCCCACCTTCATATATTGAAATCCTGACAGTTATATTCACGGCTGTTAGGCTCTCTCCTCAACCCTCATCCCACCCACTCCCATTATCTCTCCATGCCACCATGTCCCTTTAGAACGTCACCCCCTGACCCAGCCCCATTTCTCCCTCAAACTCCATTACACTCACATCACCTGAGTCCTTGCCGCATGTTTAATTATCCATCCTACAATTCTGATTTGGATCACATGATTTCTGGAACACATTACATTTGAACGGACAACAATAAGTTGAATCTGATGAAATTGACCTGTCGACTCCTGATTTCATAGAATCCCTACAGCATGAAAACAGGCCATTTGGCCCATCGAGTCCACACCACTTCTACATAAAGAATCCCACCCAGATTCACCCCTTGGGGACCTATAGCTCTGCATTTCCTGGTACTACATTCAACTTAGTACAGACAGCCACCTGACTTGCAGGTTTGTAATGGAGACAAAGCCAGAGCACCCAGAGGAGACATGGGGACAATGTGCAAACTCCACACAGACAGTTGCCAGAGGGTGGAATCAAATCCAGATCCGTGGCACTGTGAAGCAGCAGTGATAACCGCTGAGCCACCACGGCAGCCCACAGATATGGACATGGAAATTGAATTGTGTGTTAAAGTTTTGAGATTTTACTTGAATGAAAATATTATTTTTTATGAAATGGGCTTCAGTTTTGGTTTGAACTATAGCAGTGAAATTTTCCTGTCTCTTGCAATTGAAAAATTTCCAAGAAAAGAACTTGGGCCAGTTTTAATCTTGATGTCAAGAAACCCGAAGCAAAAATCTGCAATTAATGGCCACTCTTAAATCCACTTGACAGAAGGTGATTACAAGAGCAATGACAGTAGGTGTCAGCCGTGACTCAACGGGTATAACTTACATTTCAAAGTAAGAAGGCTGTATGTTCAAATCCCCCTCCAAAAACCTACATGCACAAACATTCTAATGAGAATGGTATTAAGGGAATGCTGCACATTTACAGATGCTATCCCTCAGATGAGATTTTTAAACCAAAACTCCTCATTTGCCCATTCAGGTCAGCAAAGTTTTGCTGACTTTATATGAAGGACTACAGCCAAGTGCTCAGGAGTGAGTCAGTCAACTTGCATGCCTCATCAATATCAGTAAAACAGTTTATCTGGTTATCATCATATTGTCGCTGTGATTCCCACATAACAGAAAAGTTTACACTTCACAAGTACTTGATTGGATATTACGTCCAGTAGGATATCTGATATTGTGAAAGGTTTTATGCAAATCCCTCTTTACAGAACTTGCTTTTAATGCCAAAACAAACGATGGCATGAACTAAATTTAAACTTACTTCAGCCCTTGTAAAGCACAGCACAAAAGGCATGCAATATATTTTCAAGTTTGAATTGTGGATTCACTGGTCGCTACTTATATCGCAAACACAGTCAAGTTTCAACAATGCATGCCCTTCAATTAGGATTTAACACCATCACTGACAGGGTTAAAACATTCTGAATACAATTCTGATATTGCTGCAACTGCTTGGAGCTCTGACGAGCACCAAATTCCACTGTATTTTTTTCTGCAAAGTCTGTACAGAACAGCTTTGGGCCTTTGAACTTAGTTATAAATAATTTATGAATAAATTATACTTTTCCAATTAAAACATCTGAACAACATGCATTTATCTAGTACATTTAAGGAAGTACATTGCCCTAACATTGTTCACAGGAGCCTGACTAGACACATCTTGACATTCAGCAAAGTATGCAGATAATAGTCAAATTGAGTAAAATGCTGGTGAAGGAAATATTGGGATTTAAGGAATCTTAAAAAAGGGCAAGGAGAGAGGGCAAATGGAGGGATTATTCCAGAACTAAGAACTTCAATGGCTGACGTAAAGACAACTAGTGGTAAGTATAGCAGCAAGTCTGGAATGCACAAAAAGGTCAAAACTGCCAAAATACAATGGTCCCAAAGGACTGGAAAAGATTGGAAAAGACTGCAGGGAAGAGGCAGCTTCCTGGGGGAACTGAACTCAAGAATTGGAATTTACACATATTGCTGTGCTGGAGCTGTCAAAGAAACTTTTGTGAGTTACTACAGTAAATAGCACACTGTGATGCTACTGTGCCTTGGGGGGGGATAAAATGAGTAAATGTCAAAGTTGGTGCATGGGGTGCAAATCAAACAAGTTGCTTTGCCTTGGATAGTTATTGGAGCTGCACCCATCAGGTAAGTGGAGGGTTTCCATCATCATCATGACTTCTGTCTTGTACACGGTGGACAGACCTTTGGAAGTCAGGTGAGTTAATTGCTGTATGATTCCTAGCCTCTTAACTACTCTTATCCAATTCAAGTCTGTCAACCCCCCAAGATGTCGATAGGTCCGGGATTCAGCAATGGTAATGCCAATCAATGTCAAGGGGAAAATGGGGAGATTCTCTCATTGAAGATGGTCTTTGCCTTATACTTTTGTGGCCTAAATGTTACTCACCACTTATCAGTCCAAGCCTTAATATTGTACAGTTCTTGCAGCATTAGACACAGAATACAGCATTATTTAAAGCGTCATAATAATGCTGAACATTGGTGATTGTACAATGAATATCCCCACATCTGATCTGATGAAGGAGGGAAAGTCATTGATGAGGCAGCTGAAAATGGTTAGGCCTAGATATTATAATAAAGAATTCCTATAGAGATGCCCTAGAGTTGAGGTGATTGACCTCTAACAGCCACAAACATCTTCCTCCGTGCTAGGTATGAGTTGAACCATTGCAGAGATTTTACTCTGATTCTCACTGAATCCAATCTTTCTAGAGCTCCTTGATGCCACAGAGTCAAACTCAGCCTTGATATCAAGGGCAGTTGCTCTCTAATCATTTCTGGGGTTCAGTTGATTTGTCCATGTTTGGACCACAGTTGTAGTGAGGAACTGGGTGGCCCTGGGGGAACCCAAACTGGGTGAAGAGTGAGCAGGTTATAGCTTATCAAAAGCTGTTTCTTAGCACTGTCAACAACCTTTTCCACCACGATAATGACAATTAGGAGTAAACTGACAGGGTGGTAAGTGTTCAGATTGGATTTGTCCGGCTTTTTAGACAGGATATATCTGGGTAATTTTCCACATCGACAGATAGATGTTATTGTTGTAGCTGTACTGGATCAGGCTGGCTGCAAACACAGCAAGTTTTGCGCATTAGTCTTTAGTATTATTGCTGGAATTTTGTTAAAGCCCATAGCCTTTGCAATTACCAGGGCCTTCAGCTGTTTCTGGTGAGATCATGTGAAGTGAATTGAATTGGCTGAAGATTGGTGATCCTGGAGATTTACAGAGGATGCCAAGTCAAAGGATCCACTTAGCAATTCTGGCCGGAGAGGGTTGCAAATGCTTTCATTTATCTTTTGCTGGGCTCTAATGTGCTGGGCTCCATCATTGAGAATGGGAATATTTGTGGATCACCTCCTCCAGTGAACTGTTTAATTGTTCAGCATCATTTATGACTGGATGGGGCAGCTTAGAGATCTGATCTATTGGTAGTGGGATCGTTTAGATCTGTTTATTGCTTGCTGTTTATGTTGTTTAGCACACAACCCGTTTTGTAGCTTTAGTGAGTTGAACTGCATTTTTAGGTATGTCTGGAGAAGTTCCAGGCATGCCGTACTGAACTCATTAACTTTCCATTTGAACTAGAGCTAATCCTCTGGCTTCGTGGTAATGGTGGAGTAGAGAATACACCGGGCCAAGTGGTTGCAGATTATGATTTAATTCAATGCAAAAACAGAAAGTGCTGATGAAAAGCAGCAGATCTGGCAGCATCCGTGGAAAGAAAGTATAGTTATCATTTCTGGTTAAGTGACGTTTCTTCAGAATTCTGGTTCAGGTTTCCAGCATTCTCCTTTCTTTGTTTTATTTCTATGATTGAATTAATTTCTGCTGTTATTGATGGTTCATGACGCCTCATGGATCTCCAGTTTTGAGCTTCAAGACCTGTTTGAAATCTGTATCATTTAGCACAATATAGCAGAATTTGCCAGGGAATTCTTGGAGGCCTGATATTCTAAGCGGAACTCCATCAACAAACATATTGAATTGGACCCTGTGTTCAAACCACTGACAAACAGAACCTGAAGTGGTATCAAACACCCCACAGAACACAATGGAGAGTATGCTCATTGTGAAGACAGAACTTCGTCCCCAAAAGGACTATGTGATGATCAGTCTTACTTACACTATCATTTTTTTATGCATCTGGGATAGGTAGATCGATGAGAATGAGGTCAAGTAGTTGTTTCCCTCCTTCTCTGGGACACGACATGATCAGGGATATTTAAAATTTTACAGGAGGTTTGTAGCTCAGGTTGTGGATGAGGTTGTAGACATGTTCACTGAGTCAGTGGGTTTCGAATGTTTTGCTACCCTGGTAGGTAACATCATCAGTGTTCTGTCCTGCTTATTATTTATATGCCTCATTTTTTGGGGTGTTTCGTACCACTTCTGGTTCTGTTTCTCAATGATTTGTACACATGGTCTAATTCAATGTGTTTGTTGATGGAGTCCCGGTTGGAATACCAGAATTCCCCGCAGTGTCTCAGTTTGGCTTGTGCAATTATGAACATGTTGTCCCAATCGAATTCATGTCCCTCACGGTCCGTGTCTAGTGAGACAGTGAGAATTAGTCATGAATCTTGTTGGGTAGTTGGTGTTCATATATTGTATTGTCAGTTTTCTTCCAGTTTGGCCTATGCAGCGTTTCTCACAGTCCTATTTTGTATATTAGACTGGTTTTGCTGGTTTTGGGTACAGGATTCTTTACACTGATGAACATTATGGATCCTGTATCCAAAAATAGTGTAACCAGACTAATATACAAAATACCATGCAAGGTCTGTGAGAAACTCTATATAGGCCAAACCGGAAGAAAACTGACAATATAGATGCACGAATACTAACGAGCCACCAAGAGATATGACTGATTCTCTCTTGTCTCCATACACATGGACAATGAGGGACACAAATTCGACTGGAACAGCACATCCATAACCGCACGAGCCAAACAGGCACACACCTGGGAATTCTTGGAGGCCTGATATTCTAACCGGAACTCCATCAGCAAACATATTGAATTAGACACTGTGTACAGCCCACTAAGAAACAGAACCTGAAGTGACACCAAACACCCCAAAAAACTGAGGCATTTAAATGGCAAGTGGGACAGAACATCGATGCTCCACGAGAGACGCACTGACGATGTCACCTAGCAGGGTGACAAAATGTTTGCAACCAAACCCACCGGCTCAACAAGCATGTCTACATCCTCATAGTCAGGAATAGAGAAGTTGGCACATTGCAAGGTACAATTTTGAGTATGACTGAATTACTGTTGTTTGACTAGTCTATGGGACTAATGTACCAATAATCTAATCCAACCCCATTAACCAGAGCTTGAGACAGAACTAAATTCTTTAACCAAAGTGCGTGTTGGCCTTATTAATCCGAGCCTGAGTCAGTGCAGAGTCCAGGAATCCTCATTGTAGCCACAGCTGAGCAATTACTGCAGTATCACTTGTTGACATCTTGCAAAAATAAATTTGTTATTTCTGTTACATTACCATGACAACCAAACAATAAAATATTAACTTTGAAAATCAATGGCTCTGATCCTTACACAGCTTGCATTGCTACTTCGTAAAGTGCAATGCAAAAGAATTTAACTCCTACATGATTAAATAACAGCTTCTCAGTCTATTGACATTTCGCATAGAATTCAATCTCTTTGTGTGAAATCTAATACTCTTGACACAGCAGCCAGACTGCTACTCCTCTGCATTTCAGGTACCACACAAACAGAATATTAAAATGAGAAATAATTACATGTTTAATCTATTCCAAGCCATTTTTTACACAATCACACCCAAGAAATTATGGTATTCTCTCTTATTAATTCACAGGATATACCCCCTCACTGGCTGGATCACCATTTATTGTCCATCTCTAAATGCCTTGGAGAAGGTGCTGGTGAGCTGTCTTCTTGAACCATTGCAGATCTTGGGGTGTACAGATACCCAAAATGCTGTTGGGAATGGAGGTCTGACATTTTGACCCAGCAACACAGAAGGAACAATTCCAAGTTAGAATGATGAGAGGCTTGGAGATAGAACTGCAGGTGTTGGTCTTCCCATGTCTTTGCTGCCTCTGTCCTTACAGGTGGTAATGGTCATGGGTTGGGAAGGTGCAGTTGTGGGAGCCTTGGTGAGTTGCTGCAGTGCATCTGGTAAATGATGCACAATGCTGCTACTGAGGGAATGAATGTTGAAGGTAATGGATGAGGTGACAATTAACCAGATTGCTTTGTCCTGCATCGTAAAACGTTTCTTGAATGCTGCTGGAGTTGCACCCATCCAGGCAAGTGGGAAGTACACTCACTCCTCGTTTTCCACAGATCACTGCTCGTGGGCCCGCATACTCAGGAAGTCGGCCCCAGACTCATCTTTTTATTTTCCCATTGTCTCTTACAGTCTGATGGGACAGTGTTTCACTGTAGAGAGGTAACACTCCAATGTAACTTTTCTATGTTTTTCATTATCTGCGGGAAGTCTGTGCCCCTATCCCCCTCGGATAATGAGAATTTGGTTTCCACCACACTTCTGACTCATGCCTTGTAGATTATGGAAAGGTTTTGAGGATTCAAAGGTGAGTTAATTGCTGATCTACTTCTAAAGCCACAGTATATAAATTGCGGGTACAGTTCAGTTTCTGTAAATTATTAATGCATTGAAGGAATGCCAAGAAGTTCAGATTCAATGGGAGTAATTTTAATCCCACTACTAACCATTTTTAATGAGCACCAGATGTCAAACTACTGCTTATTTTGTGTCAAGGTCCAGCAAATGAATGGAATGACTGCAGTGTTTCTGAATTTTTTTTTAGAAGTATGGTGGAGTGGCACGGAGAGAATTGCCAATTTGTAGATGCTGAAAAAAATGGTGGTGGTGTAAAAGTTTTAGTTTGGGGTTCCCTAATGGGAAGGTCATCAATGTTTGAGAGGGTAGCTCAGCAATATTACCACAGATTCAAGAAAAAAAATACATTTATTACAGCCCTGACAATAATAAGGGAGAAAATTGCTGAGGTCCAAGTAAATCTGATTTAATCTTGACCTGAGGCAAGCACCAGCTCATTACAGAGTACCATATCTCACCAGGGTAGCATTTTTCGCAGTCTTAATGCAGTATTTCCAATTTATTTTCCTTTTATAAGACCATATGTGGTAGAAGCAGAAGTAGCCCATTCTATACCTTCAGCCATTCAATGAGATCATGGTTGATCTGATAATCCTAAACTCCACTATTCTAACATTTTCCTCACATCCCTTGATCTCTTTACTGATTAAAAATCTCTCTCAGTCTCCGATATATTTAATGATCCACGCTCAACAGCCATATGTGGTAAAGAATTCCACAAATTCATTACCCACAAAGAAGAAATTCTTCCTCATCTCTGTCTTAAACAGGCAACCCCTTATTCTGAAATTATGGCCTCCAGTCCTAGACTCTCCCAAAAGGGTAAACAGTCTCTCCATGTCAAGTTCCCAATTAATCAAGTTGCTTCTCATTCTTCTAAATTTTAATGAATACAGGCCCAGCCTAGTCAACCTCTCCTCATAAGACAGGAATCAGCTTAGTGAACCTTCTCTCATCTCCTTCCAATGCCAAAATGTGTTTCCTTAAACAAGGGACCAAAATTGTTCCCAGTATTCCATCTGTGGTCCAACAAGTCATAAATATATATTGTAAATGTTGGGGTATCAACACTAATCTCTGTGGCACTCCATTAACTACAGGTCACCATTCTGAAAGTACATTCCTTATCCCAACTCGGTCTTTTATTAGTTAGCCAATCCAATTTCTAGACACAGGCTAACTGAAAATATGGACCGGGTTTTGTACTTAACAAGAATTATTATCTAGTACAAATAAATAAATTCTAGTTACAAGTAAATGACTGTCAACTGTCAACATGTAATTCTACATAAACTCTAAACTCCCTGTCAAACCCAACTCACACAAATACAATTTCTTTTTTCTCTGTGTCTATTTGTGTTATAGTGGAGGGAAGAATGCGAAAGGCAGTTCAATGGTCCCTGTAAACACAGTTTGCTGACATGATAGTTTTGGCTGGCCAGGACTTGCAAAACTGCAGTCTCTCTTCTCTAGGTACATTTCACTTCCTTGCAGGAAACACAAAGTGACTGGTTCATAAATTACAGAGTCTCTCAGTTACTAGTTAAAAGCTACAGCTTACAGGCAACTGATGAGGCAGAATAAACTGGCTTTCTTCAGACTTTCAATATTTCTGGCTGCACAGACAGAAAGATGGAAACACCACTTCCCCTTCTGGAGATCTAAAAACCACTGACTATATCATTCACACCTATAAGCTACTCAGCCAAGCAACAACCAATCACATAACCTTGGTCAATTTAACCTTCAGATCTCATTTAGGTATTGCAGGCCCAACTCACACCTAAATCCAGACTCAAAATGGGGAAAAAAAAATTAATAACAATAATTCTTGGACATGAATATACTGATCATACTGGAGCTCCATTTTGACTTGCTAAACACAAGCCAGATAATATGTGTCATTTGCAACTTTGATTGGTTTTCCCTTCTGAGGAGTCAATATTGTTAAGCAGGTATTAGACAAGCATGGCTGGCCAGGAGCCTAAGAGAGAGGTTCCAGTAGTCAGGTGAGTCATCGTGGGGAGCAGAGGTAAGAATGAGGCAAAGGAATAAGCAATGCCAATTATAAAGAGAATCCCAGCATCTTAACGTAGTCAGCCTGGATGTGCATATGCCCCCACTTGTCCACACAGAATCGTCTGAAAATCAAACCTCCTCAGTTTCTTGTGGGCCTGCTTCCTTAACTGTCAATGCTCCTGATAAGGCTAGCACCAGAGCCAATATGGTCATCAACAGTTAAAATAAGGGCAGGGCTTGAATGCTATTGTCAGGTATCTGCCTTCCAGGTCCAAGAACCTCATTATCTGGCTAGAAACGGGTCTGTTGAAATGACATGGAACACAAGGCTGGGTGCCAGGGACCAGGCAACTGTCTGTGCGAAGGGGTGGGGCTGGGGAAGGGGAAGGTAGGTGGAATGGTGACAGATGAGTGCAGGTAGGCAGTGGTGGGCATTGGTCAGTGAGGTGGGAGGAACGGATAGGTGGGCGAGAAGATAGACAGGTTGTGTCTGATCAAAGAGGTGGGGATGAGAGAGTCAGTTGGTCATGGGATGAGGCCGGGGTGGGGAAATTTTGAAACTGGTAAAGTACACATTTAGGCCATTGGGCTGAGGGCTCCCAAGGCAAAATATGAGGTGTTGCTCCTCCAGTTTCTGGGTGGCATCATTGTAACACTGGAGGAGGCCCAGGATGGACATATTGCCCAGGCAGTTGGAGTGGGACCAGGACCAATCTCCACCACTACCTACCTGAACTCACCTATCACCATCCCACCTACCTTCCCCAGCCCCACCCCTCCTCTCTCTATTTATTTCCGAGCTCCCTTCCCCGGCCCCCATTTCTGAAGGAGAGTCCCAACCTGAAACGTCAATTTTCCTGCTCCTCTGACGGTGCCTAGCCTGCTATGTTCCTCTAGCTCCACACTGTGTTATCTTTGACTCCAGCATCGGTAGTTCTTACTATCTCTGTCTGCGTGCTGTTTGTACGTTCTCCCTGTGTCTGCGTGGGTTTCCTCCAAGTGCTCCAGTTTCCTCCCACAGTCCACAGCTTAATGTCTGTGATAGACAAATATTTAACCTATAATTCACAACAGAATTACCCTGCACCTGAGGTAAAGAGCAAAAGCTAGAGGAAATTTTAAAAGAAATGCTCGTGTTGACTAATCTCATGGCAAATTATGCTTTGGTACCAGTGTTTATATTCCCTGGAGTTTCAAAGTTTAAGGGTTATTCTGACTAAGGTTTGTAAATGATAAAATAATTTAGTAGGTTAGATAAAAGCTGAAAATGTCCCAAACACTGCATGATCTTAAATTTACAGGCAGTTCATTTGTACATGAAATCAGGAAGTATTTCCTTATACAAAGAGTAGAGAAAATCTGAAAATTCTGTACCAAATAGCCATGGGAATGGGGAGGGGTGGTCAATCTAAATTTACAAGCCTGAGATTTTTTTGGGTATTGAGGCAATATGGAGACCATGTGAATATTTGGATTTGGGCTACAGATAAGGCAAAATTAACTATACGACAAAACGGTCTTGAGGGACTGAATGGCCTATTCCTGTTCCACAAATTTGTTTATGGAGAAAGCAGCCAATGCAGATGATGAACTGTACACAAATTGTAGGCGCTGCAGAAGAGATGCTAACAATAGAAATGGAGTGTAGAGAATTAAGGAATAGGTAGCAACCAGTTCTTTATTATTTTATGGCTTGTGGTTGTCACTGGCAAGGACCATACCTGTTGCCCATCCGTTACTGCCCTTGAACTGAACAACTGACCAGGTCATTTGCAAAGGAAGTTAAGAGTCAACCACATTGCTGTGATCCGGAGTCATATGTCAGCCGTTTCAGATAAGATTTCCTTCCCTAAAGGATATTAGTGAATCAGATGAGCTTTTGCAACAATGGATGATAGTTGTCATGGTCACCTTTACTGAGGCTAGTTAGTTAGCAGCGAGAAAAGGACAGTTTCTCAGAATAGTAGGAAGCGAGAAATGACTTTGAGAATGGAAGTAGGCACAGTGCTGCAAACAGCAGAGATATTTAGAGAGAAAGTTTCACAGGACACTAAAAGCAGAACTTCAAAATGATAAAGCCGTAGGAAAATAAAAACTACAGGAATTTTAGATTCTACTGTGTGGTAAGAATATTAAACCAGTAATGACACTATATCAAAGCTTCATAATGCCTCAGCTGAAACCGTACACAATATGGGCCCCGTGCTTTAGCTAAGATATTGAGGTGGGGATTACAATACAGATTCACATGGCTGTTGCTTAGTATGAGGAAATACAAATGAAGCAATGATTTGAACAACTGGGATTTTTTTTCCCACTTAAAAACACAAATTTCAGGGTGAATGACAAAAGTTTTGGGAAGTCAGAAAAGTTGGGACTGGGTAGTCGAGCAGCAGGAACAATAGTAGACCATTCAGTACAATTATGGCTAGTCTTAGATGTGAACTCCATTTTCCAGCCTACTTCCCATATCTCTTAATTCCCTTAGAAACCAAAAATCTGTCTATCTTACCATTAAATATATTCAACAATGGAGCATCAACAATCTGTGTTGTAAATTAAATGGGTGAAATGATCCTGATTTCTCAGTAATAAGTCTGAAGGCACAAGTTGGGGCAAATTTGGAGATTAGTGTTGGCTTATGGTAGCACCTGTGCTTCTGAGGGTTTGAGCCCACTTCCAGAACCTGATCTCAAAATCTAGGTTGATACTCCAGTGAAGTAATGAAGGACTGCTGGACTGTTGATGGTGCCAGCTTTCAGGTGAGACAGTAAATGAAGTCCCTATTTTCCTTCCTAGATGGATATAAAGCATCCTGTGATGACATTTCAACGGAAAACAGCAGGATTCCCCCTTGTGTCCTGGCCCCTGTTAAACCCTTAGGCAACATCTAAAATACATATCTTATTACTTTGGTGGGGCCTTCCTCCATACAAAATGGCCTTACCATTGTTTCCATTGTAATTAAAAGGTAGTTCAAACATACCTCATGACAGTTAAGCTCCTGAAGGTTTTCTGAGATGTGGAAAATGCTTAGAATTGAAAGTTGTGCCTTATGCTTTGTCCAATATAAAAGATTTGAGTAAGGTTAATATTTAATATTATTTATTCCTCACTCAAAATTTCAAAACAGATTTTCTGGAAATTTACCTCACCGATGATTGTGGGTTCTTGCAGTGCGTAAATGTGGCTGTGTTCCCCAACTGGAGGAGGAGGCGGCTGAGGGGTGACATTATAATGTTTATAAAATCAAGTGTAGTTCAGTATTTGGTCCAAGAAGCAACCATCCCAACACCCACAAACGAAGTTGCACTAGAACATTATTTCAACTAGCCACCACACACTGCAGCACAGAGAAACTATGACAGCAGAAGAAAATCACCTATACAGCATGTTCAAAAAGAATGGGTACCCAATGAACACAGTCCGCTGATTTCTCAGCAACAAACCCAAACAAACAGGCAAAACGTGTCCAGAAACCATAACCACTCTCCCCTACATCAAAGACATTTCTGAAATGACTGCCAGACTACTTAGACCTCTTGGCATCAGGGTAGCCCACAAACCCACCAACACACTAAAACAGCAGCTAATGAACTTAAAAGACCCTATACAGACAACAAGCAAAACGAACGTCATCTACAAAATACCTTGCAAGAACTGTGACAAACACTACATTGGACAAACAGGCAGAAAGCTAGCCACCAGGATACATGAACATCAACTAGCCACAAAACGTCATGACCCACTATCACTATATCCTTACATACAGATGAGGAAGGACACCACTTTGATTGGGACAACACATCCTTCCTAGGACAAGCCAAACAGAGACACACATGAGAATTCCTAGAAGCATGGCATTCCAACCGGAACTCCATCAACAAACACATTGATTTGGAGCCAATCTACCATCCCCTGAGAAAAAGAACAGGAAATGACATCACCAACACAGGAAATGACATCAACACCAGAAATGGAATCACCAACCCAAGGAAACCTAAACACATAAATAGAAAGCAGGACATAACACCAGCGCTTCACCGGAGGCTCACTGATGATGTTACCTAGAATGGTGACAGATTATCTGGGAACAAACCTTTCAGCTCAGTGAACCAGCTTACATCCGGAACAAAATAAAGACCCACTCTTTTGTGGACCAAGAAGAGGAGAGCGCGACTGTGTTGGAGGTGGAAGGAAGACGTCGGGTTGGCTGTGCACCCTTGCAACCGGTGGATCTTAATGCTGGCTTTGGCCTAACGCTGGTTCAGGGGAGCAGCCAACCTGCAACGATGGCTGCGGCGAGTGCTCGTGCCCCGGGTCAGGGGGTCTGGAACACCATCCGCGTTTCCGTGAAGAAGGTGGATGAAGGTGCACCTGTGGACCGCACCTTCTTCGTGAAGAGGGTCCTGTTGGGCTGTTGTGGGTTCACTGCTGCGGACATTTACTGCCCGCAGGATTTCCCTGGAGGAGGTTTTTACGATGTAACCTTCAGGAGTTCCAAGCTTTGCAAGCGCTTCCTGGAGGTTTTCAAGGAGAAAGGAGGTGAGGGACCCCTCTCTGGACTGACCACTGTCCCGCTGTTCGTAATGCCGGTGCAGAGGAGCCGTATGGTGACTGTACACATGTACAATCTGCATGTGCCAGCAGTTGATGTTCTGACCTTCCTCGGAAGGTACGTGAAGGTGGAAGGGGACCTAACCAACATCATGGACCCCTTTGGCATCTGGACCAGTAAGAGGCAGGTCAGGGTGACGCTGAGGACGGGCTCGGACAGGAACATCGTACACCCACCGTCCAGCTTCGCGATCGGCGGGAGTAAGGGCTACCTGACTTACACAGGGCAACCTAAAGTCTGCCATGCCTGTGGCAGGTCAGGTCACATGGCGGCCGACTGCAAAGCCACCATCTGCAGGGAGGAGGGACACCTTGCAAAGGATTGCCCAAAAGAAAAAAGCTGTAACCTTTGTGGGGAAGCGGGCTACCTCTAAAGGGCATGCCCGCAGCAGGGGACCACCTACGCCCAGGTTGCCGGCAGGGGCAATGCAGGGCAAGCCCCCCTGGAGGAGAGGAAAGCACCAGGGCCCTGCAAGGACCCCCCTAATGTGCAGGAGGGCCAGGTCGTGCAGGAGGGCCCAGCCCCGCAGGATGGACCAGAGGCCAGCAAAGCGCCCCTGCAGGCTCCGCTGCCCCCCGACAACCCGGAGTCAATGGAGGACGCGACAGGTGACCCAGGGGAGTGAACGACGGTCCGGAAAGCGAGGAGGAAGGCGCGCCGGCGGGCCCAGGCACCGCAACCATCAGGCGGGAAAAGGCAGCTACGGGGGCTATAAGAGCTCCTCTGACGAGGGAGATTCAGAGGAGGCCCGCCCAAAGCAGAAGCTAAAGATCTCAAGGGAGAAGGAAAGCAGCACTCCGCTTCCAGGTGATGGGAGGCATCCTGAGGCTACCTCCGACACCCAGCCATGCGCCGCTGGGGCCCTGGAGGGCCCCCCGAAACTTTCAGGCAGGAAGGAGGAAACAGCATGTCCCAGCCTGATCCAGAGCCGGACTCTCCTGCCTCTGTACCCCCGACGGGGGGCATGCCACCCGGAAGGTAGCACGGATGGTTTTCTGAGCCCGGAGAGCGTCCAGCAGTTAGCCTGGGCAATGGGCATGAAGGGACAGATGGAGGGGCTGGACCTCGGACTTGGGGAGGGTACTGCGGTCACTGCCCACAATGGGGGTACGAGTTGCGAGCATTAATGTGCGCAGCGTCAAGTCCACCGCAAGATGTGTATCCACATTGGCCTACCTGACCACCGTCAAGGCAGACCTCCTGTTTCTGCAGCAGTGCGGGATACTGCACCTCAGCAGGTACGGGAAATGGTCCGGCGCCTGGACCTGTGGGCCTTCGATCTGGTCGGGGGGGTAACGACTGTCGGTCCTTGGGCCTGGCTGTTCTGCTGCGGGGGCGCAACTTCACCATCTCTCAAGTTCAGGAGGTGGTGGGGGGGTGCCTCCTAGTGGCTGATGTCACCTACAGGAACGCTCCCCTGAGGCTGATCAACGTGTACGCCCCAGCGGTACGGACTGAGCGGTTGGCTGTCCTGCAGCAGCTTCCACCCCTGCTGGCTACGTCCAGGCAGGTCATCCTAGGTGGAGACTTCAACTGCATCATCGATGCAGATGGAAGATCCTGCATGGGGACAGCGGGTGGGTGGAGTCAACTGGATGTCACATCCAGATTCCTGATGGGTACGGTGAAGAACGCCAAGCTGCTCAATGTCTTCAGCACCTCTGCAGACGGAGCGCAGCGGAGATATACCTGGTCGCGGCCAGACGAGTCAATCTGCTCAAGGATAGACTTCCTGTTTGTGTCACGGGCGTTCTCGATCAGGTCCACCGGCGTCGAGCCGGCGTTCTTCTCTGACCACTGCCTCCTGCTGGCCGACTGTCACTTACAGGACGACCAGCAGGCCGGCAAGGGGGCGTGGAAGCTCAACATGACTCTGTTGACCCCAGAGAACGTCGAGGAGCTTAAGAGGGAGCACGCTGGTTGGAGAACCGTGAAACCCCTCTTTGAGTCTCCGGGCGACTGGTGGGAGACGGTGAAGGAGAACATCAAGAGGTTCTTTGTCCTCAAGGGCGTTTGGAAGGCGAGAGAGAGGCGGGGAAAGCTGTCGCGACTCCAGGAAAGGGTGCAGAACCTGCTCCTTCTGCAGTTGATGGGGGTCGATGTCACGGAGGACCTCCGCAAGGTGAGGGGCCAACAAGCCTCGCTCTTCGTTGCGGAGGCCTCCAGGATAATCTTCCGGTCCAGGGTCCGCTCCGTGGAGCAGGACGAGACGTGCTTGCGTTTCTTCTTTCCGAAGGTGCACAAAAAGAGCTCTGTGCTTAGACGGCTGAAGGAGGACGACGGCTCGGTGACGTTGTCTCGGCCCGACATTTTGAGGATCAGCAGATCCTTCTATGCCGGACTGTACGACGCGAAGCCCACGGACAGCACGGCCTCCGAGTCATTCCTGTCGTCTATCACGGAGGTCTTAGACGACGGCATGAGGGAGTGGCTGGACCGGCCAATATCCCTGGACGAGCTGACCAGAGCCCTCAAGTCCTTGGAGAGGAATAAGACTCCCGGGAGCGACAGCTAACCGGTCGAGCTGTATTCCGCTCTGTGGGACCTGGTCAGCCAGGACCTGCTGGAGGTGTACAATAGTGCGCTTCGGGCAGGGGAAATGTGCAAGTCCATGAGGAAAGGCATCATCACCCTCATTTACAAGAGGAAGGGGGAGAGGGAAGAAATTAAGAATTGGCGTCCCATTTCACTATTGAACGTGGACTACAAAATCCTGGCCAAGGTCATAGCCAACCGGGTCAGGTCTGACCTGGAGTCGTGATTCACCCTGACAAAACCTGTGCTGTGCCGGGCAGGAAGACTGCCAAGAGCCTCGCATTCATCAGGGATACGATCGCCTAAGTGCAGGACAGGTGGGTGGACACCTGCCTTGTCAGCCTGGACCAGGAGAAGGCCTTCAACAGGGTTTCTCATGCTTACATGAGGGACGTCCTCTCCAAATTGGGGTTCGGGGAGGGCATCCACAATTGGATCCGGCTGCTCTACACCAACATCGTTAGCGCAGTCTCGATCAACGGGTAGGAATCGGACAGTTTTCCCGTCAGATCTAGAGTCAGGCAGGGCTGCCCGCTCTCTCCTGCCTTGTTCATGTGCTGTGTGGAGCCCTTCGCCACATCCATCAGGAAGGACGTGAGCCTGAAGGGCGTGACTATCCCAGGCAGCGGAAGCCTTCAGGTCAAGACCTCCCTGTACATGGACGACGTTGCCGTCTTCTGCACCGATTGTCAGTCGGTGAGTAGGCTGTTGGACATCTGCGGCCAGTTTGAACTGGCTTCGGGTGCTGAAATCAATAGGGGTAAGAGCGAGGTCATGTTCTTCGGGAACTGGGACGACCGCTCCTTCATCCCCTTTACCGTCAGGACAGACTACCTGAAGGTGCTGGGTGTTTGGTTCAGTGGAGCTGGGGCGTGCACTAAGACTTGGGAGGGCGTATCACCAAACTGAAGCAGAAACTGGGCAGGTGGACACTCCGGTCCTTCTCCATCACGGGTAAAAACCTGGTTGTCAGGTGCGAGGGGCTTTCGGTACTGTTGTATGTGGCGTAGGCCTGGCCTATTCCCTGGACCTGTGCCGCTGCGGTCACCCGGGCCATCTTCCACTTCATTTGGGGGTCAAGGATGGACCCGGTCCACAAGGACACCATGTACAAAGACCCGGAAAATGAGGGAAAGGGTGTACCGAACGCCACCCTCGCCCTGATGGCTACCTTTGTGTGCGGCTGCATCAAGCTGTGCGTAGATCCTCAGTACGCAAACACCAAGTGTCACTACTTACTGAGGCTCTACCTGTCCCCGGTGTTGTGAAGGATGGGCCTGGCCTCGTGGCCGCGGAACGCTCCAAGTAGTTGGACCGTCCCGTACCACCTGTCCTTCGTGGAGAAATTTTTGAAGGGAAACACCTTTGACCGCAAGGCCGTCAGGCAGTGGTCAGCACGTAGTATCTTCGAGACCCTGCGGGAAAAGGAGAGGGTGGATCCTGTCGTGTGGTTCCCCACGCAGACTGCCAAAGTCATTTGGCAGAATGCCTCATCGCCAGAACTTTCAAACAAGCACAAGGACATTGCTTGGCTGGCGGTGAGAGGGGCTCTGCCAGTGAGATTCTTTATGCACGCCCGGAATCTCTGCGCCACCGCACGCTGCCCTCGAGGTGGCTGCAGGGGGGACAAGACTGTCGATCACCTCCTTGAGTGTGCCTATGCACAGGAGGTCTGGAGGGGGATGCAGTGGTATTTGTCAAGGTTCGTCCCGAGCACCTCCGTGACACGGGACTCCGTGCTCTACGGGCTGTTTCCTGGGATGCACACCGAGACCAACATCAACTGCACCTGGAGGACCATCAATGCCGTGAAAGACGCTCTTTGGTCTGCCCACAACTTTCTGGTCTGCCAGCTGAAAGAACTGACCCCGACCGAGTGTTGCAGACTGGCGCACTCCAAGGTCCAGGACTACGTGCTGAGGGACGCGCTAAAGCTTGGGGCAGCCGCCGCCAAGGCGCGGTGGGGAAAGACCACCGTATGAAACCCCTCGTCCAGAATAGAAAAAAGGGCCCTATCTGGTAACTGGGCCCAGCTGGCGCCTTCCCCAACTGGTCAGGGGGCCAACGGGAACTGTGCGGGGAGATGACTGCCGGGGTATTTTTTTTGCTTTGTTTTTTTTTACTTCTTTGTTTTGTTTTTGCCTTTAGCTGGTGTACGTACCCCCTGGCTAACCCGGAGCGGCTTGCATGACTGGGTAGGTGTATAAATGTTTTTTTTTGTACATTTCTATGAATAAAGTATATTTTTTCAAATAAAAAAAAGGTGACAAAACATCTAAAAATGAACCTTCCAACTCAGCGAGCAAACTTACATCCAGAACCTCAACCTGAGCCACAAATCTTCTCAAAACTCGCCAGTGCAAATAATGGTATGATACAACATTTGTGAGCATAACTAAAGTAAACTCTCCTCGTTCCAGTTGACACCAAGGGTAAATGGGGAATCAGGCTCAAATCCTGATGTGATCAACTCCTGGTTGACAGCCCTGAAGGTCAGAAATAATCTCATGGCAATTTGTAGGGCTATCTGCTATTTACTTACCCACTATTTAAGAACCAATATGATCCAGTCTCACTGTTTTAGTAATCTACATGATTCAATCCCATTGATTTTATATCCCACACAGTCTGGTCTCTCTGTTTAATCTCCCACACAGTCTGCTCTCACTGTTTAATATCCCACACAATCTGCTCTCACTGTTTAATATCCCACATTGTCTAATTTCACTGTTTAATAATCCACACAGTCTAAACTCAAGGTTTCATATCCTACAATGCTGATCCCACTGTTTAATAACCAACACAGTCTAATCCCTAACATGATACGAAGAACTGCAGATAATGCTGGAAATCTGAAACAAAGACTGAAAAGGCTGCAGACGCTCCACAGGTATGTCAGCATCGGTAGAGACAAAAACAGAGTTTTTGGGTCCAGTGAGTCTTTATCAGAACAGAAAGCAGTTGCAAAAGGGTAATACTTATGCTGATGATGAGGGAATCGGTTTGGAGGGAAGTAGTGAATAGAATATGTGGAGACAGCGCTGAGAAAGAGGGAGATAAAGTGCCATGGGAGAGTGCAAACTGTTGAGAGTAGAGAAGTGGGCCAGGGTGCCCTACTTGGAATGGTCCTTGCGAAAGGTTGACGAGGGAGTGGAGGGGAATGTGTGTCTGGTGGGGGTATCCATCTGCAAGTGGCAAAAAAAATGGCAGTTTATGATCCTCTGGATGCGAAGTTTGGTATCTAATCCCTGTTTTAATAACCTACATCATCTACACTCGCTGGTTAACTTCTCACAGTCCAATTTCACTGGTTAATAACTGATAGTCTGATCTAAGTGTTTAATATCCCATACACTCTAATACCCTGTTTAAGAGCCCACACAGTCTAATCCCACTGTTGCATAACGAATACAGTCTAATCTCACATTTAATATTCTACACACAAAACTAAGGGTTTAATATCTTACTCTGTCAGATCCCACCAGTTCATATGTCACACAGTCTAATCTTTGCTCTTCCTCAACAAAGGATATAACATTACTTTGAAAGAATTGATCAACTCTCCCACAAGAATAAATTGTAGTGAGATGAATTCCAAACTGTCTACTGTCCTTAAAATTTGCCATCTCCATAGTAACGATACTCAGTAGGAAACACAGGATACACCAGTGACTGCAATGGGCATTACGTGCTCCTCTCACTCCAGGGACTGGAATTTTCGGCAAACCTTGGAGACCCCTCTCAGTTGTTGAGAATGGGAGGGTGAGGGGGGAAGAGCCCTTAAATCTGCATTAAGTCAGCATTCCAAATTTGGTATTTCCTGTGTAGCATTAAAGCTCATTTTACTGTGACACATTAACAACTAGCCTTCTCCAAATGTAAACAAACCTCGTAACTGAAATAACTCCACAGAGGCCAGTATATCACATCACCAAGTCACCCTTTATTTACAAGTAAAACGTCCTTGACACCACTCTGGGTCCCTCAGAGCCAGCTCTCAGAGTAAGCAGGATTTCAGGCTCTCTTGTTTATATCTGTCAGCCAGGGCTCCCTGATTAATAGCCCCAATCAAATGAACTCATATTCTATGAGGTCCAGCTGGCTGACCTCATTAAAATCACCACATACCTCTCCCTCTGAGTCCAATAATGTAGGCTGATTCTTTTCTTTTGTACATCCTCTTGGGACATTTTAGCCCTGAATCAGGCTCCTCTGACTTTGCCTTGGGCACGGGCGGCATATAATGCACAGAAGCTGCCTCCTGCACCTCAAATGTCTCGGAAGAGATCCATTCCCTTCTTCAGGCGGCAAAGGCGTTGAGGGAGTAATTCACCTTGTCCATTTCAAATTCAGAGATCTCGTTAATGCTTGGGGGAGAGGAAGAACCCACGGGTTCCAATAGCCTTTCCAGAAGATCCAAGAAACCGGGCATGTTTTGCTCCCACCCGTTTGTGAGTTTGCAGTTTTCACATGGTCCACGTGCTTGTTCAGGGCTGTCACATCTACCCGAACTTTACACATCACTGGACTCATATTTCAGGAATATTTCCTTAACTAAATCAGTCAACTCCTGAAAGGTTTTAGTTATCCGATGCCTGAGACACAGTTAGATGCCTAACAATCAAAGAAGCTGCAAGTCCACAAGCTGTCAGGAAAATTACTCATTGCTTTTCATCTGCCCCAAAGTTATTTGCTCAGAAAAGATAACACATTCTTTCCACATACTGGGTCCAGTCCTCGACAGCAGGATTGAATGCGTCAAGCTTCCCAAATGACGACATGATGCCAGAAATGCTTATCCTAACTCAAAGACAACTGTTGCGAGGAAATTTCTTCAGCAGCATGCTTTACTCTTGTTGTCACTGAAATAGCTTCACAGAGGCCAGCATCACATCATCAAGTCACCCTCTAATTACATGTGGAAAATCCTTGGCACTGATCCAGCTCCCTCAGATCCAGCTCTCAGAGTGACAGGATATCTGACACTCCTGTTTTTACTTGTCAGCCAGGGCTCCCTGATTGTACCAGATTAACAGCCCCAATCAGGGAACTCATATTCTATGACAAGTACCTGGCTGACCTCATGAAATCACTACAATAACAACCATCAAGTTTTTGACTTATGTATCACCTACTCCATTATCAATGCAATGTAATGAAAAAAGAGTGTTTATTCTTGGAAAGAATGGTAAAGTAACGTTCAAATTGAGATGGGCAAAGAAATAACAGTCATCTGACTCACTGGTAGCTGTCCCATGTCCATTGGCCGAGAGGGGTCAGACGGGCGATTGACACAGTAGTGAAGGCCAGCCCTCAAAATAAGGCATAGGAACAGGGACAGGAGGGGCAAGAAACTCCAGGGAGATGAGCCATACCACCTCCCTTAGTGAATACATGGAATTCCCCTCCATCAGTTCAACAGAGGAAGAAAGACTGTTGGTACCTAAACCATTTAAGACTACCAAAGACCACAATAAAAGGAGCATCATTGAATCCCTATAGTGTGGAAGCAGGCCATTTGACCCATCAAATCCACACTGACCCTCTGAAAAGCATTCCACCCAGACCTACTACCTACCCTGGACACTGGGCAATTTAGTATAGCCGATCCACCTAACCCTGACATCTTTGAACTCTGGGAGGAAATCAGAGCTTCCAGAGGAAACCCATCCAGACATGGTGAGAATATGCAAACTCCACACAGACAGTGGTCCAAGACTGGAAGTGAACCCGGGCCCCTGAAGCTGTGAGGCAGTCGTGCTAACCACCGAGCCATCGGGCTACACTGGCATATATCTAAGGCCACTGGGTAAGCTGCCTCTCCTCCTCCATTCTACACATCGACTCTGGGTTCAAAAACGCATTCTCATCTGCCAAACATCATATATTTCCATCCTTTGCTGACAGCTCAACAGTGGTGGCCATTGCTAGGTCAGTAACATTAACCTTTCCAACTGGGAACATGATACAGTCAGGATGTGTTTCCATGACCTGAAAATTCTCCCTTAGGATTAAGGAGCAGCCTCCTGAGGGTGACTGTGAAGGAATGTAACTAACTGAGACAGCAATTCAAGATGGAGGATTCTTCTGTCCAATTTTTAAAATCATTAATTAAAAAATGGCTTCAGCAGCCAGGCCACTGCTGCGAGGGAACACTCTGTCCTAGGAAGCCTGTGACTGCTGCAACACATAGGAAGTTCAAAGTGGACTACTGGAACCATTTGAATTTCCCCATGAAGCCTGCAACTATTGTAATGGGTATGGATTGCTGCGGGTAAGGACGGAAGGTCTCTATGACTACCTGGGGCACTGAACATGCCCCCTCCCCTACCATCAACCACGAAATTCCAGCCTGATGTCATGTGTTCACTTACAACCACCTAAAACTGGCCTATGCTCCATTGCGGGAAACTAGAAGCTGACTGGAAAATTATTTGAATCACCTAGGTTCCTGGGTGGGAGGCTTCCCACCTCACCACATCAAATTCCCAGTTTTACACATTCACTCGATTTATCAATGTCCCACATAAAACATTCTGCTCCAATCGCGACCAATATCTCAACATTTTCCTAACTAAGAATGCCTAGTACCTTTTGAAATTTTTTTTTGCCTGACACGGACTCGCAGTCGTGTCAAAAACCCCTAACCTTTAAGTGTCAGGAGGTTTCGCAGTAGTCCTGAGTAATGTGGTTGAGGTTTGGGAGTGGGTGGAATGTTGGCAACACTACACTGTTGGTTGTGCTGACATTCTGTCAAATGTTCCAATACAAGACTGACCACTTTTCTTCATGTGCCCTTCCCCCACAATCCCCCTTCTCAAGTCTGACAGAAATTTGTCATTATGAGGCAAATCACACATCATTAAGATCTGAGTTTACAAATTTAATAGTCAGCTTCACGCAGGCCTTTCTATTAGCTGGCTCCAAAAACTACTGTCGTACTAAGGCACAGTTACCTTGTCCTGCAACTCTGTTGAGTTGAGGAAAACTGATATTTCATATAAACATATTGAACTAACTGGACATTCCCATGGTCAATTCAAATGTTGTCACTCCAACGACAGCTTGCATTTATTTAGCAAAGTCAAACCCAATGTGCTTCAAAGGAGCATGATCAGATCAGATTTGATACAGTGTGGAGCTGGAGCATAGGAGGCTGAGGGGTGACCTCACAGTAGTCTTTAAGATTATTACAGACATAGATAAGGTAGATAGCCAACAGCATGTCCCCACAATACAGGAGGCTGAAGCTAGAGGACATAGACTTAAGATGAGAGGGGAGAGATACAGAAAGGTCCAGAGGGGCAACTTTTTCACAGAGAGAGTAGTATGTGTCTGGAACAGGCTGCAGAAGTAGTAGTGGAGGCGAGTACAATTTTGTCATTTAAGAAACATTTGGACAGCTACATTGATGAGAGAGGTATGGAGGAATAGGGACCAAATGCCTGCAAATAGGACCAGTTTAAATTGTGAAAACTGGGCTGCATGGACAACTTGGGCTGAGAGGCTTGTTTCCATGTTGTAAACCTCTACGACACTCTGACTCGAACTGTGCAAGTTCTCTGCATCCCAGCTTCACCTCATTTATCATTGAGTCATGTTGCACTGAGGCAAACACAAAACAAAGCTCAACAAAGTTTGCTGAAAACTGGTCATTGTTCAACTCATAGGCTTGAGACAAACACTAGCCTGACAGATGGGATAAGGATTTCCGTTCTCTGACAGCTGTTAAACACTTAACCTAAAATTGAATTGAACTAGTCTCTAGCCATTTTCAAATACTCCTAAACTAGTTCTCATGAATTCATGAGTTGTCTAAAATCGTCACAATTAGAATTTACAGCAAATAACCTGAGCTGAATGACAATAGACAGTGAGTTTTCTTACCTACTGCTGTGCTGAATACTGCTGTTAGACAGGGTAGTGGCTAAAAGTCTCCTTCAGCCAGCATCAGTGACCTGTGGATGAATTAATCTGCTTCTACTTATCTTCCATAGGTTAATCCTCGCTGTATTTACAATTGCTGAATGTACATATACTGCATTAATGCATCTGACCCACAGAAACCACTCACCTACATGTAACAGAGTACAGTGAACTCATCAATATACACACTGTGTGCACATCAGAGTAGGCTGCACGTTCATCAATACTCTGGAGCTGGAAGAACACAGCAGACTATCAGCTGATGTTTCTGGTCTGGACCCTTCTTCAGAAGGTGAGAGGGGATGGATACAAAAGAGTCCAGAGGGGCAACTTCTGTTCCTCCAGCTCCACACCTTGTTATCTCAGACTCCAGCATCGGCACTTCCTATTATCCCTACTTGGTAACACTGCTGCATACTTAGTGATACACTGTGTATGCAGCAACGCGTGCTTACACACCCCATCAGGGGCAGGATCTGTTAGCTTAATGATTGAATGGAGCTCAAGCAAGAGGTAGCTCTCCAGCATTTCAACAACAAAAACTACTTATTTTATACAGTGCCTGCAACACAGTGCCAAATCTTTCCCTGAGCTGGGAAAACCCAGCTTGAACATTTTCACAGCTCACTAACTGAACACTTGGCCTGTGTTTGATTTGCCACATCAATTTTATCTTTTCACACCACAGTTGGACTTCCAGCACAGTTTGCATGCCACACTGGACTGCATGTGGAGTGAGTTATGGAGGTAGGCCCATTAGAAAGCCCACCTATGTACTCCAACAAAGTATCCTAATTGCCAATAGTGTTTGAAGGACCCCTGAAAATCATCTCTCCTCCTGAACCCACATCTATACCAGCCCATGTCACTCCATGCCATTTCCATGCCTCCCATGTATCTTTCAAAGCCACTCATCAAGTTTTCACTATGAATAGTTCTCAAGTCCCACACAATAACAATGCAAAATATTTTACTTTCCTTAAGGAGAAAAGTAAACTTCAGATCATCTAATAAAAGCCTGCATTCCATTGATTCTGAGGTGTGCATTGTTCAATGTGAAAAAAAACTGGCAATTCTGTCATACGGGATAGTAGGAACTTGGTTTGCAACAATTCAGATGCCATATTATTGTGTTCATGTGACACATGATGATGTATTAATATTACAACTTCTTGAAACCATCATTCATTCCAGATAAATAGATGAAACCCATGAGTCCTTGAAACTCTGCCAAGCATTGCGGATGGCTGCACCTGTCCAAAGCTGGGTCACTTTGAGAAGGAACGAATAGTAGTGCCTCTTATTACTTGCAAAGCAGATTGCTTGTCAGCCTATGTAATGGATCAGTTGTTACATTCTTTTTCAACATAGATACACTTTTTTCAAGTTCCCAAACCAGTTGTCTTTTAAATTAGTCAGTGTCATTTAAATCATGTAGAAAAGGTGACAATACAGGCTAGGAAGGCATTTGCAACATTTTTCACTGCCTTGTGGCATTGCAATATATGTGAACAAATACACATTTCTGGTCAATGCAAGGGTCAATTTACCCTTTAAAGACAGATCATTATGATGCATCAATAAAATTAAAACCATTTACATCACTATACAGCACTTGATACTGTCGTCTGAAGGCGTGAAAACACTTCACATATACTTTTCAGAATGTTCCAGAACCCTCAATAGGCTTTCCAACTGCTTCACAAACTCTTAAATCTGGCAAGCTTTTGAGGGGTTTCCAAAATCCTAAGCCCTATAAAGGGTGTGAGGGAGGAAATCCAATTTTCATGCCACATTTACAACAGAGGAACCAGCTTCTGCAAGGGTGTGGGGCAAAGGGAGTGCAAAGAAAAATTGAATCTCCTCCAACAGAAAGCCAAAGGAGTCCTTTCATGCACTGAAATGTGCCATTACACCCAGGCACATTTAGACCATGGCTACACTTCCCACCAACAAGATGGGAAATGGTTCTCTCCAGGCAACTAAGAAGCCCTTGGGAGGTGAAATTGGGGTCTAAAGCTGCGCGACAATGGTTTAACTTGTCTCCATGCAAGACCTGGTAGAGCTCATTAAACTATCTGCATGTGTTTTATTGAAACCTCATTTGAATGCAGCCAGCTGAGTAAGAATAAACAAGCATTTAGGAGTTCTTATCGTGCAGTAGCAGTGTTCCTACCTCTGCACCAGGGGGTCTGGGTTCTAGCCCCACCTGCTCCAGAGGTGTCTAGAAACATCTCTGAACAGGTTGATAAGAAAAACAAGTATCTGCTATGGATTTTTAATATTAGGTAAAGTCATGTGTAGCTCCTACCAAGATAACAAAGTGTGAAGCTGGAAGAACACAGCAGGCCAAGCAGCATCACAGGAGCACAAAAACTGATGTTTCAGGCCGAGACCCTTCATCAGAGGGGGGATGGAATAAATAGGGAGGGGGGGGAGGCGGGCCGAAGATGGAGAGAAAAGAAGATAGGTGGAGAGGAGAGTATAGGTGGGGAGGGGATAGGTCAATCCAGGGAGGACGGACAGGTCAAGGAGGTGGGATGAGGTTAGTAGGTAGGAAATGGAGGTGCGGCTTGAGGTGGGAGGAGGGGATAGGTGAGAGGAAGAACAGGTTAAGGAGGCGGGGACAAGCTGGGCTGGTTTTGGGATGCAGTGGGGGGAGGGGATAAACTGGACTGGTTTTGGGATGCAATGGGGGAAGGGGAGATTTTGAAGCTTGTGAAGTCCACATTGATACCATTGGGCTGCAGGGTTCCCAAACAGAATATGAGTTGCTGTTCCTGCAACCTTCGGGTGGCATCAGTGTGGCACTGCAGGAGGCCCATGATGGACATGTCGTCGAAGGAATGGAAGGGGGAGTTGAAATGGTTCGCGACTGGGAGGTGCAGTTGTTTATTGCGAACCAAGCGGAGGTGTTCTGCAAAGCGGTCCCCAAGCCTCCGTTTGGTTTCCCCACTGTACAGGAGGCCACACCGAATACAATGGATACAGTATACCACATTGGCAGATGTGCAGGTGAACATCTGCTTAATATGGAAAGTCATCTTGGGGCCTGGGATGGGGGTGAGGGAGGAGGTGTGGGGGCAAGTGTAGCACTTGCTGCAGTTGCAGGGGAAGGTGCCGGGTGTGGTTGGGTTGGAGGGGAGTGTGGTGTGGTGGGGTTAGAGGGGAGTTGTCTTCCGGGGAGACCACTCTCTCCGCGACTCCCTTGTCCGCTCCGCACTGCCCTCCAACCCCACCACACCCGGCACATTCCCCTGCAACTGCAGGAAATGCTACACTTGCCCCCACACCTCCTCCCTCACCCCTATCCCAGGCCCCAAGATGACTTTCCATATTAAGCAAATGTTCACCTGCACATCTGCCAATGTGGTATACTGTATCCACAGTACCCGGTGTGGCTACCTCGACATTGGGGAAACCAAACGGAGGCTTGGGGACCGCTTTGCAGAACACCTCCACTCGGTTCGCAATAAACAACTGCACCTCCCAGTCACGAATCATTTTAACTCCCCCTCCCATTCCTTAGACGACATGTCCATCATGGGCCTCCTGCTGTGCCACAATGATGCCACCCGTAGGTTGCAGGAACAGCAACTCACATTCCGCTTGGGAACCCTGCAGCCCAATGGTATCAATGTGGACTTCACAAGCTTCAAAATCTCCCCTTCCCCCACTGCATCCCAAAACCAGCCCAGCTCGTCCCCTCCCCCCACTGCATCCCAAAACCAGCCCAGCTTGTCCCCGCCTCCCTAACCTGTTCTTCCTCTCATCTATCCCCTCCTCCCACCTCAAGCCGCACCTCCATTTCCTCCCTACTAACCTCATCCCACCTCCTTGGCCTGTCCGTCCTCCCTGGACTGACCTATCCCCTCCCTACCTCCCCACCTATACTCTCCTCTCCACCTATCTTCTTTTCTCTCCATCTTCGGTCCACCTCTCCCTCTCTCCCTATTTATTCCAGAACCCTCTCCCCATCTCCCTCTCTGCTGAAGGGCCTCAACCTGAAACGTCAGTTTTTGTGCTCCTGAGATGCTACTTGGCCCGCTGTGTTCATCCAGCTTCACACTTTGTTATCTTGGATTCTCCAGCATCTGCAGTTCCCATTATCTCCGTAGCTCCTACCATTTTGTTTTGCTGATTGCCACATAACATCGGGCATCTATCTAGAACACAGTATCAAAACTACCACATTCAAGAAAAATTTGTTCTGTGAATTGTCTCAGGACTAAACATAGTAAGTGCTGTGCTGTTCCACAATTTATGAGTCACCATGGAGAAAACAGTCTGGGTCACGGGGACCTTGCTGGTGGCAATGAAGAATGGGATAAGATATGAGGCCACAAGAGAGTGATGGGAGGATTAGGTGACTAGATGTCAGCCATCTGTCCTTCTCTGAATTTCCTCTACCAAAACTCTGTGATCTGCATACCCTCTCCCTTGAAGCCTCCGTATCTGAAAAAATTTAGAAGTATGTCAGACAGCATACAATGTGTGTGTGTGTGTGTGTGCGTGTGTGTGCGTGTGTGCGCGTGTGTGGTTATGCATAGATGTATGTGTATATATGCAGGTTTATGTGGACATGTATGTATCCATATGGTTGTGCATGTGGACAAGAATGGTGCACATGCGGATGTTACATAAACTGCTCCACATAAATTGTTCCTAATCAGCGCTCAAGTGTGAAAGCTGCACATCTCTGCTTTGACAGCTTCAGGCATGTTTAAATCACAGTAATCACCAATTAGGCCCCTAATCTGCAGCCAGGCATTCAAACACGCATGCTTTATTAGCACAGAAGGCACATTGTGCCTGTTTTCACTCCTTCTCCAAAGTGATTTTTTTAAAAATACAAAATAAAACTGTGAAACCAGAAAAGCAGGAGTGCATTTGGCAACTTTGTGGTATCTTAATCAAAGACCCCCTCTTCTCACCCCCAATTTCCAGCTCCCCTTCCCCATGTCCACCCATCTCTTGGGTCCAATCATCAGGCTACTGCCAGATAAATATGCAAAATAAATTTGTTTTAAACTTACTATCAAGAGGCCTGAGGTCTAACATTGAGCCCAAGTAAGAACATTGAAGTGCAGGCACAGGCCTTTTCACAGCTGAACTCAGGTTCTGACAGATTTCCGCCCCTTCACATTCTTGGCCAAGTTTATCACTGTGAATCTTGTAAAGCAGCAGCAGAGTGATGCTGAAATTTCATCCTATTTGCTGTCTGAAAAGAGCAGACTGATGCACTAATAGCTTCCTAGCTGAGAGACTAGCAGAGACAATGTGACCCTTATAAAGATCACGGCGATGTCCTGCTCAGTGATTACGCTCACCAAATGTTAAAGCAGCTACCCATGAGATAGAATCTTCCAAAGGTGCTACATGGCCCCTCAGCAGTCAGCAGTTGCAAAGCTATGTACATTTTTTGCACCTGTACCCATTGTGAACTAACACTGGAGTCTGGGCTCATTCAATCCACTAATCCTCCAAGAGAAAAGACCACCCAGAGGAAAGTGAATTGAGAACAGTGCAGATTATATTGTACATCACTACCTATCTCTACATGGAAGCTTACTCAGTGACACATCCACAACAGTAAACAACCTCTTCTTGATTCATTCTCCAGATGTAGGCATCACTGGTAAGAGTGGCATTTATTGGAACAAAGACGTTTCAGAGGAGAGACTTGATCATACTAGTGTGTTATCCAAAAACACTTGTGCTTTAAGCAGTGATGGGGAAGGGTTAAATTATGAAACACACACTTACGTACATGTATGCGGAGGCATAGTCTAATGGTATTATTACTGGAATTGTTAATCCAGAGACCCAGGTTCAAATCCTGACATTGCACATGGTAGCACTTCAAAAATTATTCAATTCAATTAAAAAAAAATTGGAATTAAGAGGCTAATAATGATCATGAATCCATTGTTGTTTGTCAGGAAAAATCCATCATGGTTCACTAATGTCCTTTAGTGAAGGAAACTGCCATCCTTACCTGGTCTGGCCTACATGTGACTCCAGACCAACAGCAATGTGGTTGATTCTTAACAGCCCTCTGGGCCATTACGGATGGGCAACAAATGCTGCCTAGACAGTGATGGCCCTCATCCCATGAATGAGTAAAGATAAAAATGCGTAGGTCTGGAAAGACCATATTTAAACAAGGCCTTAATTTTTGTCAGCAGTTTGGATTTATCATCTCCAGCTATTGTTTCCCAGGTCACCTAACAGTCAGAAAGAGGTGCCAACAGGCTATTTTTCCACCTAACCCACAAACAAGCTTGTCATGCTCTGCCTCACTTCCCCTTATCTGGGTTCTCTGCCCAAAATCATGCCTTCTGCACTGTCCCCACTGCAGACCTCAGTCTCAACAATTTCTTTCTCTGTGCCATCTCAAATTCCACTATCTCTCTCTCTCTCACCCTCCCATCTCACTGATGTTACTATTTGGTGGAGGCTGACCTCACATAGTCCCCATTTGATACTTTAATGTCACAAGGATTCAGGCCTTCAATCAATAAAGATTTTTTTAAAAATGACAATCAAGTTGAGTCATTAGATTTGGGAGGTGCTCTTGGCTCCTGACTTGTCTGGGGTTTCTACAGAATGTAGAATAGATTATCATCTGAACATTTCCACTTTAGTGGTTCTCACACATCTATGAGTCAGAGCTTGTTGAGGGATTAATGCCACAAATTCCTTTTTATTCTGCTTCACTTTCCATCAAACTCTGTCTCATTCTGTAAACCACTCAACTTCATTAATAGAACATAGAACATTACAGCACAGTACAGGCCCTTCGGCCCTCGATGTTGTGCCGACCTGTCATACCGATCTGAAGCCCATCTAACCTACACTATTCCATGTATGTCCATATGCTTATCCAATGACAACTTAAATGTACCTAAAGTTGGCGAATCTACTACCATATTACTACTACTATTCCCTTCCACTTGTTTCTTGGCTCTCTCCTCATAATGGAACACTCTTTCTCCATGTCTCCTCATAGGGTAAATCAATTATAATACAAGAAATGGGTCACACCCAAGACTGACCGGACATTTGCTGGGCACCTTTCTGGTGTTGGAGGTCAAGGGATTGAGAGCCATGGGAGAAGCCTATCTAGGATACCTCCGGTTTAGGCTCTGGGCAATAACCAGAAACCCCTGTGGTGAATAACAAATGGTTAAAGTCAGAGTGTCATGCCATCACCCCCACACACACTGAACAACATATTCAAATCCTTACTTTAAAATCCCTCCTTAGCCCCACTCCTCCCTTTCTGTGGGACATCCTCCAGTCCCATGCCTCTACAGCTCCGGTCTTCCAGATTCCCTTCAAACCGAACCTAACCTAACCCTAACCCTTTATCTGCAGCTACTTGAATCCTGAAGTCCAGAATTCCCTCCTTAACTTCTTGCCTCTCTACCTCACTATAAAGCACTTTAAAACCCCACTCATACAGCCCGATATCTCCTTACATGGCTCAAAGTCAAATACTGTTTATAATGCTCCTGTGTGATGTTTCACTAGTTGAAAGGTGCTAGATTCTACCACAAACCTGCCCTTCTGATATTTCCCTCCTCTTTCTAATCTTTGACTCTATATTTGCTTGAAATCCCTGACACCTCAAACTTTTCCTTGTTCTCATGAACAGTCCTTGTTCTCAAACATTAATCCTGTGTTGATCCAACATTTTTAGCCTGCTTCCTTCAGACATCACCAGCATTTACTGCTAAAGGAAATAAATAAAATTATTGATAATGAGAACTGCAGATGCTGGAGAATCCAAGATAATAAAGTGTGAAGCTGGATGTACACAGCAGGCCAAGCAGCATCTCAGGAGCACAAAAGTTGACGTTTCGGGCCTAGACCCTTCAAAATCTTCCCTTCCCCTATCGCATCCCAAAACCAGCCCAGTTTGTCCCCTTCCCCCACTGCACCACACAACCAGCCCAGCTCTTCCCCTCTCCCCACTGCATCCCAAAACCAGCCCAGCCTGTCTCTGGCTCCCTAACCTGTTCTTCCTCTCACCCATCCCTTCCTCCCACCTCAAGCCACACCTCCATTTCCTACCTACTAACCTCATCCCACCTCCTTGACCTGTCCATCTTCCCTGGACTGGCCTATCCCCTCCCTACCTCCCCACTTATACTCTCCTCTCCACCTATCTTCTTTTCTCTCCATCTTCGGTCCACCTCCCCCTCTCTCCCTATTTATTCCAGAACCCTCACACCATCCCCCTCTCTGATGAAGGGTCTAGGTCTGAAACGTCAGCTTTTGTGCTCCTGAGATGCTGTTTGGCCTGCTGTGTTCATCCAGCTTCACACTTTATTAACTAAAATTATTAATTGTTCAGCAGAGTTCCAGGAATATTCATTATTGGTTGCATGTTTGTTTGTTTGTTCATGGTCAAAATTACTCTGGCGATATAGATGGACGGGTGGATCAAACTTATCGTTCTTCTATAGAAATTTGAAATGTAGAAACATAAAAAGGTTTACGGAAATAGACCATTAATTCCAATGTGTTCTAGCTGGTTGAAAAAGAACCAGCCCAGAGTTTGATCCTTTGGGTTGTGCATGTCCAAGTATATTTTCATTGTCTTGAGGATATCTGCCTCTACTACCCTCTGAGTGAAAAACTATTCCTCAAAACTTTCTAATCCTTCTACTAGTTACTGTAAATCTATCCCTCCTTCTTACAGACCTCTCCTCTAACAGAAGTCAATTCTTCCTATCCAATCTGTCTAGATCCCTCATAACTTTATACACTTCCATGGTATATCCCTCAGCTGCTCCATTACAAAAAAGGCAACCCTAACCTGTCCAACATTCCTACAACATTAAAATTCTCCATGACTGGAAACATCCTCAGAAATCCCCACTGTATCCTCTCTAGAGTGGTCACTTCCTTCCTGCCAACAAGAGATCAAATCTGTTCGCTACCAGAGACCTAACCAGTCTTTTATTCTGCTCTAACATGAGTTTCCTCTCCCTAACACCTTTTGTCCTCAAGGCCTAACTCAGCCTCCAGCAGAGTGTTTTATCTGATTTGGCAAAGCTTAGGTTATCCCTTGTAATATAAGAAACTCACAGAATCCCCTACAGTGTGGAAACAGGCCATTTGGCCCAACAAGTCCACACCACCCCTCCAAAAAGCATCCCACCCTGACTCATTCCCATATCCCTGCATTTCCCCATATCTAACCCACCTCACCTAAGCATCCCAAGATACCACAGGCAATTTAGCATGGCCAATCCACCTAGCCTGCATATCTTTGGACTTTGGGAAGAAATTGGAACACCTAGAAGAAACCCACAGACACAGGAAGAATGGGCAAACTTCACACAGACAGTCACCCAAGAGTGGAATTGAACCTGGGTCTCTGGTGCTGAGGCAGCAGTGCTAACCACTGAGCCACCATGCTAACCCGTGAAAACTAGATATGGGTAACGTGGTATCAAAGAATCAAACAAATATTTATAACAAACATTATGTAGAAATATTATAGTCTTCAGACAGCCAAATTTCTGAGCTAATAAGCTTTTAAGTTACAGCAGAGCAACATCTACTGGTTCTATTAGAGTTTCATGATTCAAGTGATCTGATGAAGGATGAAGTTTACAATATCAGATCACATAATATCATAAACAAAAACTGAGGAAAGTTCGCCGGACCCAAAACATTAACTCTGTTTTTACCTTCACAAATGCTGCCAGACCTGCTGAGCTTTTCCAGCAACTTTGTTTTTGTTCCTAATAAAGTCATTTGTCCCGCTAGCCTTCTGAATCACCGTATCGACCTGTCTTACTATTTTCTGGGATCTGGACTGCACTGGAAAAAGAAAGATTTGTATTTAGACAGCATAGTTCAGCACCACAGGATATACCAGAGATGGACAATAAATGCTGGCCCAGCCAATGACACCCACATCCCTGAAAGAATAAACTTTGAAAAAGTACTTTAGAGTCAAGGAGGTACTTTTCTTTAAGTGTGGTCATTGTTTTTTGAAAGTCAGCAACTAATTAATACAAAGCAAGCTTCCACAATGTGACTTTGATCCGATAAGTCCGTTTTCATGATGTTGGCTGATGGTTTAAATGTAATCAAAGAAATGTAATTGGATACTTCACATCCTTCTGAGGGAATAAAAAAGGTTTTGGGTTAAACTCTCATCGGAATGACACCACCTCAAAGAGTGCAGAACTCCTTCACCACTCCATAGCAGTGCCAGTCAAAGTTGTTGTATTTAGAGCCACAGTCATAGAGATGTATAGCACAGAAACAAATCCTTCAGTCCAAATCATCCATGTCGACCAGATCTCCTAAATTAATCTAGCCCCATTTGCCAGCATTTGGCCCATATTCCTCTAAACCCTACTTAAATACCCAATCAGATGCCTTTTAAATGTTGTAATTGTACCAGTCTACACCACTTCTTCAGTCCCTTTTAAATCTTGGAGCTGGACTTGCACTCATTGCTTTGAGCTCAGGAAAGGGAGGTGACATCACTGAGCCATGGCTGAGACACTGCATGAAAGGGCAGTGGAAGCTGATTTAAGACCAATCCTGAAAAGGGGACTGATAAATACTTGAAAAGGAACCAGCCAAGCAGACTTGAGGAAAGGGCAGAAGAGTGCAATGCATCGGGGGATTGAGATCTGAGGAAGGGTAATCGGACTCAAAACATTAACTCTGATTTTTTCTTCACAGGCACTGCCAGACCTGCTGAGCTTTTCCAGTAACTTTGGTTTAGTTCATCAGGGAACTCCCTCAAAGAGCTGGTATAGGCAAAATGGGTTGAAAATATGCTATATCCTGTTATGGTTCTCACCACTAACCTCCTTCTCTTGATGAATATAAAGTTCTTTCCCCAACCAGAATCTAAGTAGGGAAAACAAATCTAAACAATGTAATTTATATCCGGGCATTTCCCTTAGATGGACTGGAATCTGCAATCATTAAAATACATGCTCTGAAGTCAGTCTCAACAAATAGAAAACAAATCATGTTCCTCTCTAATTTACCCACATCACTCTGCATAATTAATTATGAGCACTCTGTAATTTATTCCAAAGGCAAATGGTTGCAATAAAAACATAATTAACTTACAAAACAATAACTTATGTCACCAAGCAATCTCTCAAACAAAATTCAGTATTCCAAAACTTCAAATTATCCAGCCCTCCTAGCAGATAGGAATTGTCAGTGGAACAAGTACTCCAACCGAATTTTAAAAGACAGTGAAAGTTTGCACTGAATCTGGGAACAAAATAATGGGCAGACCCTTGACAGCCCCTGCTCCTGCCCCATGGCAGGTTTATAGCAGATAGTCAAGTCACCAGTGTCCTGTTTTCATCTGGAAGGAAAGTCCACGGATGGCCAGACTTTGAGGCCCTTAAGTGGATAACTAATGACCTTTGGGCTTCCTAAAGATGGGGTCAAGACCCTGGGTGGAGTCACCAAAACAAATGTTAGAGCCAATTGTGATCTCAAAAGCAGCAATGGACAGCAGGGAGCTCTGACTGAGTTACAACAGCTGCATCCTGCATTAAAAGACAAAGCCCCACTAATGCAGAAATACACTAACCCCCAGTTGAGGTCTTCCTATACCACTTCAGAGTTTTCACTCAGGGACATGACAGTTTTCAAGCCTCAATGACTTATTTGTCTTCTGTTGCCTCTGCTGGGATTAATCCACCAGTGGAACAGTGGAGGGATTGGCCATATGGGGAACATAAGAACTAGGAGCAGGAGTAGACCATCTGGCCCCTCATTTAATGCCCCGCCATTTAATAAGATCATGGCTGATCTTTTTGAGACTCAGCTCCACTTACCCACCCACTCACCATAACCCTTAATTTCTTCACTGTTCAAAAATTTATCTAGCTTTGACTTAAAAACCTTCAGCGAGGTAGCTTCAAACACTTCACCGGGCAGGGAATTCCACAGATTCACAACCCTTTCGGTGAAGAAGTTCCTCCTGGCCTCAGTCCTACATCTGCTTCCTTTTGTTTTGAGGCTATGCTCCCTGGTCCGAGTTTCACCTGCTAGTGGAAACAACCTTCCTGCCTCCACCTTATCCATTCTCTTCGTAATCTTATATGTTTCTATAAGATCTCCCCATATTCTTCTAAATTCCATTGAGTATAAGCCCAGCCTACTCAGTCTCTCCTCATAATTCAACCCTCTCAACTCTGGAATCAACCGAGCAAATCTCCTCTGCACCCCATCCAGTGCTAGTACGTCCCTTCTCAAGTAAGGAGACCAAAACTGCACAGTTCTCCAGGTGTGGCCTCACCAGGACCCTATACAGCTGCAGCATAGCCTCCCTGTTTTTAAACTCCATCCCTCTAGCAATGACAGACAAAATTCCATTTGTCTTTTTAATTACCTGCTGTCCTACTTTTAGCGATTCATGCACAAGGTCACCCAAGTCCCTCTGCACACCATCTGCACAGTGCTACAATTTTTTTACTATTTAAAGCATAGTCCATTTTGCAGTTATTCCTATCAAAATGGATGCTCTCACACTTATCAACATTGTACTCCATCTGCCAGACCTTTGCCCACTCACTTAGACCATCTACATCCCTCTGTAGACTTTCAGCGTCTTCTGCGCACTTTGCTCTACCACTCACCTTAGTGTCACCTGCAAATTTTGAAACACCACACTGGGTCCCCAACTCCAAATCATCTATGTAAATTGTAAACAATTGTGGCCCTAATGCTGGTCCCTGAGGCTCACCACTGGCCACTGACCACCGTCCTGAAAAACACCCATTTACCCCTACTCTTTGTTTTCTACTAGTCAACCAATTCTCTATCCATGTCAATACATTACCTGTAATACTGTACAACTTTATCTTATGTAGGAGCCTTTGGTGTGGCACCTTGTCAAATGCCTTCTGGAAATCCAGATACACCACATCCACAGGTTCCCCATTGTTCACCATGAAAGTAATGTCCTCAAAGAATTCTATCAAATTAGTTAAACATGACCTACCCTTCATGAACCCATGCTGGGTGTTCCCAATGGGACAATTTATATCTAGATGTCTTGCTATTTCTTCCTTAATGATAGATTCAAGCATTTTCCCCACTCCCGAAGTTAAGCTAAGTGACCCATAGTTACCTGCTTTTTGTCTACTTCCTTTTTTAAACAGGGCATGTAGATCCAGTTAGGGTTCCTGATTGTGATATCTGGCATTAGGGAGGGGAGGTTGCTGGCCTCCCTTCCCTCTGGCCAAACCCACACACAGTCAGCTCCCCAGTCCCAAACTCCTGGCATTACTCAATAACCTAAAACCTCAGGTGGTTGTCGTACCAACAGCACAGGTAGCACTATTGTTCGACAGAATGGTGATTGGCCAGCAATTCTCAGGGAATAAGATCCCCACCCCACGCAGGAAGAAGGTCCACTGGTAAATCATCAAGTGCCCACTGGAATCAGACAAAATAACAGCTTTTAGCTAGCAACCAAAGCACTCCTCATTGTCTCCACAAGACTCCAGCCAATGTGTCAATTGTGAGCAGCAAACATTTCTCTGCGTCAGAACTTTTCTTTGGTGTGGTTAACGGATTTGAAAGCCCACGTAGGGAACCCGAGAACACAAACATGGCTGGCATTTCATGGAGAAACATGGGATCACGAATGGGTCATACAGTCCATCAATCCTGCCTCAGCCATTCAATACTATCATGGCTGATCAAACACTTCATTGCCTCCCCATTGGTAGTCAAAATTCCTTCAATCTCCACCTTAAACTAACTCAAAGACTAAACTTCGATAGCCCTCTGCATACAGAACTCCACAGGTTTACAACCCTCCGAGTGAAAGCATTTCTCCTAATCTCACCCACCCTGGCATCTCCTTTATTTTTAAGTTGTGCGTTCTGGTTCTAGACTCACCAACTTGGGGAAATATTTTCCTGTATCGACCTTGATTATCCCGTTAGGTATTTTATAGGTTTCAATAAGATTATCGCCCTTTCTTTGAAAGTCTAGAGAATGCTGACCCAATTTTCCAAATTTGTTTTAAGTAGGATAGTCCCACCATCCCGAAGTAGATAACTTCACATGTTTCCATATTTTGTTCCACCTGCAATGTTCTTTCCCATTCACTAAAGTTGTTCAACTCCTCCCAAAATCGTCCTGAAATATCTTCCTCACAACACATTCCCACTTAACTTTCTATCATTCAGAGTATCTGTTAAATGGTAAGAAGTTGAAAAATTTAGATGTACAAAGACGCCCATTCATAAATTTGGAAATACTGCATTTTGTTCCCACCCTCAAATCATTGACTATATATACTATTGCACACAGCTGGGCTGGAGTACTGAGCCATAAAGAAAGATTTCTGATTTATTTCCTTTCCATTTGTCAAAATTGCTCTTTGGATTTATCACACCCACTGAATACCTTTCTATACTTTCGGCAGGCAAACAGAGACTGATTCTACCTCCTACGTTTCACTAACGTCTATACCACCACCACCACCAATTCCACCCTCCCCAACACAAATGATCCCTATGTCCTTGTTTGCTCTGTCTAAGCAACCTATGATCCATAGGTAATAAAATGTGAGGCTGGATGAACACAGCAGGCCAAGCAGCATCTCAGGAGCACAAAAGCTGACGTTTCGGGCCTAGACCCTTCATCAGAGAGGGGGATGGGGAGAGGGAACTGGAATAAATAGGGAGAGAGGGGGAGGCGGACCGAAGATGGAGAGTAAAGAAGATAGGTGGAGAGGGTGTAGGTGGGGAGGTAGGGAGGGGATAGGTCAGTCCAGGGAAGACGGACAGGTCAAGGAGGTGGGATGAGGTTAGTAGGTAGCTGGGGGTGCGGCTTGGGGTGGGAGGAAGGGATGGGTGAGAGGAAGAACCGGTTAGGGAGGCAGAGACAGGTTGGACTGGTTTTGGGATGCAGTGGGTGGGGGGGGGAAGAGCTGGGCTGGTTGTGTGGTGCAGTGGGGGGAGGGGATGAACTGGGCTGGTTTAGGGATGCAGTGGGGGAAGGGGAGATTTTGAAACTGGTGAAGTCCACATTGATACCATATGGCTGCAGGGTTCCCAGGCGGAATATGAGTTGCTGTTCCTGCAACCTTCGGGTGGCATCATTGTGGCAGTGCAGGAGGCCCATGATGGACATGTCATCAAGAGAATGGGAGGGGGAGTGGAAATGGTTTGCGACTGGGAGGTGCAGTTGTTTGTTGCGAACTGAGCGGAGGTGTTCTGCAAAGCGGTCCCCAAGCCTCCGCTTGGTTTCCCCAATGTAGAGAAAGCCGCACCGGGTACAGTGGATGCAGTATACCACATTGGCAGATGTGCAGATGAACCTCTGCTTAATGTGGAATGTCATCTTGGGGCCTGGGATGGGGGTGAGGGAGGAGGTGTGGGGACAAGTGTAGCATTTCAACAACTGCACCTCCCAGTCGCAAACCATTTCCACTCCCCCTCCCATTCTCTTGATGACATGTCCATCATGGGCCTCCTGCACTGCCACAATGATGCCACCCGAAGGTTGCAGGAACAGCAACTCATATTCCGCCTGGGAACCCTGCAGCCATATGGTATCAATGTGGACTTCACCAGTTTCAAAATCTCCCCTTCCCCCACTGCATCCCTAAACCAGCCCAGTTCATCCCCTCCCCCCACTGCACCACACAACCAGCCCAGCTCTTCCCCCCCACCCACTGCATCCCAAAACCAGTCCAACCTGTCTCTGCCTCCCTAACCGGTTCTTCCTCTCACCCATCCCTTCCTCCCACCCCAAGCCGCACCCCCAGCTACCTACTAACCTCATCCCACCTCCTTGACCTGTCCGTCTTCCCTGGACTGACCTATCCCCTCCCTACCTCCCCACCTACACCCTCTCCACCTATCTTCTTTACTCTCCATCTTCGGTCCGCCTCCCCCTCTCTCCCTATTTATTCCAGTTCCCTCCCCCCATCCCCCTCTCTGATGAAGGGTCTAGGCCCGAAACGTCAGCTTTTGCGCTCCTGAGATGCTGCTTGGCCTGCTGTGTTCATCCAGCCTCACATTTTATTATCTTGGAATCTCCAGCATCTGCAGTTCCCATTATCTCTGATACTATTTTAACCTCACTGCGAAGCCTCTTCCAGGGATGCCTAACCTGAAGAAGTTACCCTCCTCCCTCCGGACCAACCTCAGGGAATCTCTCTCCCATTGCAACTCTCTTGTAATCTCTTCGGCCTTGAAACTGCTCGACCATGTCCTGAAGCAAACCAGGTACCACAGCCACATCACCTTTCTCAGCACCTGCCTACGGAACCAGATCATCCCCAAGGGACTACAGTCCACATTTCAGCCTTCCCAATTTGGCCCCAACCGTGACCACCTCTACACCCAGAATATTCAGACCCTTCAGAAGCGGTTCTCCCTGCGAGTCCTGAAACAGACACTTGCAGCCATGCGCCGGCACCTCCAGGCACTGCAATCCAGCCTGCCCCAGCTCAGAGCCTCCCTCTCCCAGACCTGCATAGGACCTCTGCTGTTTTTTATCCTCCGCAGGATCCACAGACTGAACACCCAGTTCCACTCAGCTTTACTGGACACCAAAAATCGTAAGTACAACCTACTCACTGGCCCCTGCCACCCACAAGAGGATTCCTGCGCCTCCCAAATCCCGACTCTGTCCCTGCCCCTCCCCCACCATGCACCCGCCGCCATTGACCATGAGGACACGGCCGGAGACCCCACCGATGACGTCACATCGGCCTCCGCCGGCCACAGAACTTCCGGAACCGCTGCTGCAGTCACCACCTCCACGTCCAGGTACTACAGCCCACACACCACCCTCACCTCAGCTGCTGCCGCCCACCCCGATCCTCCCACCGCCGACGGAACCCCGCCCACGGTCGACGCCGACGCAACCCCGCCCACGGTCGACGCCGACGGAACCCCGCCCACGGTCGACGCCGACGGAACCCCGCCCACGGCCGAAGGAACACCGCCCACGGCCGACGACATCATCGCTCCGCCCACAACCTCCACAGCCTGCAACCCCAGAGGAGACAGCCACCCTGAGCCCTGCCGAATCTTCACCATCCCCCCAGACCTCCCACTGACTGAGGACGAACGGTCAGTCCTGAGCAAGGGGCTCACCTTTGTCCCCCTACAACCACACATCAACGAATACCAGTCACGGTCGGACATAGAGCAGTTTTTCCGCCGGCTTCGCCTGCATGCCTACTTCTTCAACCGGGAACCCAACCCTCCTTCCACTGACCCCTTCACCCGCTTCCAACACAAGTCCTCCTCCTGGACACCACCCCCAGGCCTCCTACCCTCCCTCGACCTCTTCATCTCCAACTGCCGTCGAGACATCAACCGCCTCAACCTCTCCACCCCTCTCACCCACTCCAACCTCTCCCCCGCAGAACGGGCAGCCCTCCGCTCCCTCCGCTCCAACCCCAACCTCACCATCAAACCCGCAGACAAGGGTGGCGCAGTGGTAGTATGGCGTACTGACCTCTACATCGCCGAGGCCAGACGCCAACTCTCCGACACCACCTCCTACCGCCTCCTCGATCATGACCCCACACCCGAGCACCAAACCATCATCTCCAACACCATTCATGACCTCATCACCTCAGGGGACCTCCCACCCACAGCCTCCAACCTCATTGTTCCCCAACCCCGCACGGCCCGTTTCTATCTCCTTCCCAAAATCCACAAACCTGCCTGCCCTGGTCGACCCATCGTCTCAGCCTGCTCCTGCCCCACCGAACTCATCTCCACCTATCTGGACTCCATTTTCTCCCCTTTGGTCCAGGAACTCCCCACCTATGTCCGTGACACCACCCACGCCCTCCACCTCCTCCAGGACTTCCAATTCCCTGGCCCCCAACACCTCATATTCACCATGGACGTCCAGTCCCTGTACACCTGCATTCCGCATGGAGATGGCCTCAAGGCCCTCCGCTTCTTCCTGTCCCGCAGGCCCGACCAGGCCCCCTCCACCGACACTCTCATCCGCCTAGCGGAACTCGTCCTCACACTCAACAACTTCTCTTTTGACTCCTCCCACTTCCTACAGACTAAGGGGGTGGCCATGGGCACCCGCATGGGCCCCAGCTATGCCTGCCTCTTTGTAGGTTACGTGGAACAGTCCATCTTCCGCACCTACACAGGCCCCAAACCCCACCTCTTCCTCCGTTACATTGATGACTGTATCGGCGCCGCCTCTTGCTCCCCAGAGGAGCTCGAACAGTTCATCCACTTCACCAACACCTTCCACCCCAACCTTCAGTTCACCTGGGCCATCTCCAGCACATCCCTCACCTTCCTGGACCTCTCAGTCTCCATCTCAGGCAACCAGCTTGTAACTGATGTCCATTTCAAGCCCACCGACTCCCACAGCTACCTAGAATACACCTCCTCCCACCCACCCTCCTGCAAAAATTCCATCCCCTATTCCCAATTCCTCCGCCTCCGCCGCATCTGCTCCCACGATAAGACATTCCACTCCCGCACATCCCAGATGTCCAAGTTCTTTAAGGACCGCAACTTCCCCCCCACGGTGATTGAGAACGCCCTTGACCGCGTCTCCCGCATTTCCCGCGACACATCCCTCACACCCCGCCCCCGCCACAACCGCCCCAAGAGGATCCCCCTCGTTCTCACACACCACCCTACCAACCTCCGGATACAACGCATTATCCTCCGACACTTCCGCCATTTACAATCCGACCCCACCACCCAAGACATTTTTCCATCCCCACCCCTGTCTGCTTTCCGGAGAGACCACTCTCTCCGTGACTCCCTTGTTCGCTCCACACTGCCCTCCAACCCCACCACACCCGGCACCTTCCCCTGCAACCGCAGGAAATGCTACACTTGTCCCCACACCTCCTCCCTCACCCCCATCCCAGGCCCCAAGATGACATTCCACATTAAGCAGAGGTTCACCTGCACATCTGCCAATGTGGTATACTGCATCCACTGTACCCGGTGCGGCTTTCTCTACATTGGGGAAACCAAGCGGAGGCTTGGGGACCGCTTTGCAGAACACCTCCGCTCAGTTCGCAACAAACAACTGCACCTCCCAGTCGCAAACCATTTCCACTCCCCCTCCCATTCTCTTGATGACATGTCCATCATGGGCCTCCTGCACTGCCACAATGATGCCACCCGAAGGTTGCAGGAACAGCAACTCATATTCCGCCTGGGAACCCTGCAGCCATATGGTATCAATGTGGACTTCACCAGTTTCAAAATCTCCCCTTCCCCCACTGCATCCCTAAACCAGCCCAGTTCATCCCCTCCCCCCACTGCACCACACAACCAGCCCAGCTCTTCCCCCCCACCCACTGCATCCCAAAACCAGTCCAACCTGTCTCTGCCTCCCTAACCGGTTCTTCCTCTCACCCATCCCTTCCTCCCACCCCAAGCCGCACCCCCAGCTACCTACTAACCTCATCCCACCTCCTTGACCTGTCCGTCTTCCCTGGACTGACCTATCCCCTCCCTACCTCCCCACCTACACCCTCTCCACCTATCTTCTTTACTCTCCATCTTCGGTCCGCCTCCCCCTCTCTCCCTATTTATTCCAGTTCCCTCCCCCATCCCCCTCTCTGATGAAGGGTCTAGGCCCGAAACGTCAGCTTTTGCGCTCCTGAGATGCTGCTTGGCCTGCTGTGTTCATCCAGCCTCACATTTTATTATCTTGGAATCTCCAGCATCTGCAGTTCCCATTATCTCTGATACTATGATCCATAGGTCCTTGTTTGCTATTGTCTGCCTGTACTGCTCACAAAACAAAGCTTTTCACTGTACTTGCATATATGTGACTACAATAAATCAAATCAAATCGTGATATCCCACTTGTCACAGCCAGCCAATGACAGACTTACTTATTTGTTCCAAATGTTAGTCAATTATAATCCATGCCTGTTTATTACTTCATACCCCATATGTGTTAAATTTTTTATTCAACCTATTGTGGGGGGTCTTTATCATATACCTTCCAAAAACTATTTAACTGCAGCAGACCCTTCCAAATTCACAATTTAAATAGATATTTTAGGAGGGTTCTAAGCACAAAGGGAATTGCTGAGGTGAATTTTAAATTTCCTGGGCCATTTCTTCCATGTGTGCTATGTTGAGAATTCCAAAGGGTTCCCATGCGCACCTCCCATCCATGCTGGAGAAACAATCATCTGACCCGCGAAAGCTCTAAGCCTTTGTTTCAAAGACTTCAAAGGGCCATGAATTGACTTGAATGTGATATAGCAACAGCACAGCCTAATTATTCACCCAAATGGTCGCTCAAAATATCAGGCATCAGTTAATCAGATGTGCATAGTTAATTCTGCAATCAACAATCTCCAAGACTTCCTAGGCTGCACACAGCCTCACAAAATTAGCCATTATTAAAATGAAAATATAACCTTAGCACCATACATCTGCGAAGCAGACTGCTCAGGTCTCAGTTCAGTCATGTCATCATAGCTACTAGCAAAGTAGCAAAATAATAGATAGAAATTGCGAAGCTACCAATTACAGCAGAAGGGTTTGGCTTGGTAAAAAAATTAATTGGACAGTGGGTATGTCACTGAACAGATATTTTTGATGTGTGTGTGGCAACTGTCCACAAATTTCTCTCCAAGAATTCAAGGAGACTTGGCTGGGTTGCAGTCTTAAAAATTTGCCCAGGTGACTGGAGTTTTCAAACTAATATCTCTGAACCCAGAAGTGAGTCACAATTTCTCCTGGTTTTCAAGGATCAACAGATCAATGTCAAAGGTTTGATAACAAAGTGTGGAGCTGGATGAACACAGCAGGCCAAGCAGCATCTCAGAAGCACAAAAGCTGACATTTCGGGCCGAGACCCTTCATCAGAGAGGTGGACGGGGAGAGGGTTCTGGAATAAATAGGGTGAGAGGGGGAGGCGGACCAAAGATGGAGAGAAAAGAAGATAGGTGGAAAGGAGAGTATAGGTGGGATGGTAGGGAGGGGATAGGTCAGTCCAGGGAAGACGGACAGGTCAAGGAGGTGGGATGAGGTTAGTAGGTAGGAAATGGAGGTGCGGCTTGAGGTGGGAGGAAGGGATGGGTGAGAGGAAGAACAAGTTAGGGAGGCAGAGACAGGCTGGGCTGGTTTTGGGATGCAGTGGGGGGGAAGGGGACGAGCTGGGCTGGTTTTGTGATGCAGTGGGGGAAGGGGAGATTTTGAAGCTTGTGAAGTCCACATTGATACCATTGGGCTGCAGGGATCCCAAGTGGAATATGAGTTGCTGTTTCTGCAACTTTCGGATGGCATCAATGTGGCACTGCAGGAGGCCCATGTCGGACAGGTCGTCGAAGGAATGGGAGGGAGAGTTAAAATGGTTCGCGACTGGGAGGTGCAGTTGTTTATTGCGAACTGAGCGGAGGTGTTCTGCAAAGTGGTCCCCAAGCCTCTGCTTGGTTTCCCCAATGTAGAGGAAGCCACACCGGGTACAATGGATACAGTATACCACATTGGCAGATGTGCAGGTGAACGTCTGCTTAATATGGAAAGTCATCTTGGGGCCTGGGATGGGGGTGAGGGAGGAGGTGTGGGGGCAAGTGTAGCACTTGCTGCGGTTGCAGGGGAAGGTGCCAGGTGTGGTGGGGTTGGAGGGGAGTGTGGAGCGAACAAGACAGTCACGGAGAGAGTGGTCTCTCCGGAAGGCAGAGAGGGGTGGGGATGGAAAAATGTCTTGGCTGGTGGGGTCGGATTGTAGATGGTGGAAGTGTCAGAGGATGATGCGTTGTATCCGGAGGTTGGTGGGGTGGTGTGTGAGAACAAGGGGGATCCTCTTTGGGCGGTTGTGGCGGGGGCGGGGTGTGAGGGATGTGTTGCGGGAAATGCGGTCAAGGGCGTTCTCGACCACTGCGGGGGGAAAGTTGCGTTCCTTGAAGAACTTGGACATCTGGGATGTGCGGGAGTGGAATGCCTCATCCTGGGAGCAGATGCGGAGGAGGCGGAGGAATTGGGAATAGGGGATGGAATTTTTGCAGGAGGGTGGGTGGGAGGAGGTGTATTCTAGGTAGCTATGGGAGTCGGTGAGCTTGAAATGGACATCAGTTTCTAACTGGTTGCCTGAGATGGAGACTGAAGGGTTCAGGAAGGTGAGGGATGTGTTGGAGATGGTCCAGGTGAACTTGAGGTTGGGGTGGAAGGTGTTGGTGAAGTGGATGAACTGTTCGAGCTCCTCTGGGGAGCAAGAGGCAGCGCCGATACAGTCATCAATGTAACAGAGTAAGTGGTGGGGTTTGGGGCCTGCGTAGGTGCGGAAGAGGGACTGTTCCACATAACCTACAAAGAGGCAGGCATAGCTTGAGCCCATGTGGGTACCCATGGCCACCCCCTTTGACTGTAGGAAGTGGGAGGAATCCAAAGAGAAGTTATTGAGGGTGAGGACGAGTTTGGCTAGGCGGACGAGGGTGTCGGTGGAGGGGGACTGGTCGGGCCTGCAGGACAGGAAGAAGCAGAGGGCCTTGAGGCCATCAATGTCAAAGCTTCCACAGGTGGATAGAGGCCACAAGTTCACCAAAAGAACTCCCTCCAATCTCAGTGAAGCTGGTCTGAAATGAAGGCAATTAGAACCGACCTCACTACAAAAAGTCACCTGGTTCTGGAATCTTGTTGTGCACTACACATCTGCTGCCTTTCTGTACATAGTAAGTGTCTGTACTTAAAGAGTTCTCTTATGGTTTAAGTGCAGTGCAAGCTATCTTTCTCTATTAGATTTTTCTCCACACCTTCAAACTTGAGGGACTGTGTAGTGCCTATTAAAGCTCTCACAGTTTAATCTCCTTATCTCAACAAACATGGCATTTTATTTCAAACCAAAGAATGTGGGCATCACTGGCAAAGCTGCCCATTTCCCCCCCACTATCTGTTTCCCATGGGCGGATGGTGATAGGCCTTTCTGAACATGTATAAACAAGGAGGCACAGACATGAAGACAGCGGGCTTTACTGTAACAAGCAAAGAGAGAAAGGGGCATATCATGCACTAGACAGTCAAACACCACTCACCTGTCTGGCCTACATTCTGTCACTGGGGACAGAAGTCTAACACAGACAGTGGTTACCACTGCTGGGGATTTCTCCTGTGATAAATTAAATTGAAACCAGTGTCAGGGTCACTTGACAGCTCATGTGGAGAGCTGATAGCACTTCCTTCCTTCTTACAGCACACACACTTTTGTTCTCCTTTTCTCTTTTGTACAATTTAATGAGGTAAAAGGGATTCCCTGTGGCACTACTTGATTTGCTAATGCAAAGATCTATGTCGACAAGCACCTTTGACACACACCCTCATGTGCTAACTGCTTATCAATTGAGGTTAATTACACTCAGATGATGGGTATTCATTGAGAATTTACTTGTGGTTGTGTATAACACACTAAAGCATATGTCCACACCCAGACGAGGGAGAGGGAGCATGCGGCGTCCAATGGCACACTTAAGGATTTCCGCCAGTGATAGGCATCACATGGGCTGGAGTACGCCATCTCTGCCCACGATACCATTTGAATTTAAGAGTTAAATTTGGTTTGACATTTCAGTTTCTGTTCTCTGTTTAGGGTATCTTAACTTTTTTATTTTGCTCAACTGACTTTAGTTTATGGAAAGTGTACACATACGAACAGGCTGACAGAGCAATTGGTGGTGTCCATGGTGTAGTGTCTGTCTCTCTGAAGATTAAAGCTAGTAACTGTGTAATGACTTAGGTCCAGTCCTATCTGCCTGGGTATCCTCATTCAGAGGATAGCTGCATAAAAGTGAAGATTGGAAAGAGGGGCAGCATCTTCTGCTTTCCAGAGCTGGGAATGGCAGGTAAATATATGGAGCCTGGCCTAGTCAGGTGTTAATTCCAGGGACAAGGCCTTCTAGTAACCTTACCACTACTTGACTGAGGTGTGGTTGGTGGGGCTTTCTCTAGAAGAGGCAACATGGGTCTCTCACTGGCACCCAGTCAGCAGGGGTGACCCAAACAAGTTGGGCTGAATTTTCCATTTCTTTGGCTATGTGCAAGTTGTATTGAGTTTTTATGGAGGTATTGCTACCATCAGGCCTAGTTAGATTTCTTGCCATATCTTACTAAACCCGCCTCATTGGCCACCTTACTCCGACTTTATGTCATCCCTCATGTCCCCATCCCACCAAGCTCCATTTCCTGAACAACATGCAACTCACCGGAAATCCACCAAGAAACTGGCAACTTTTGTGTCAGCACGATGTTTAAAAGGCCATCATGCACCCAGAACAGCACTGTCAATCTGGAGCTCCCCTGCATGGTTCCTGACATCTGCCCAGGCATGGCACAGAGAGAAACGAGGGCCTTGATTTGCAGGCAGGGACCCGGAGGTCCTACTGGATAAAGTGGTGCAGAAGCAGGACATCATCAAACTCCTGGACCAGCAGAGAAGGTCACATTACCAGACCATGCCAGTTTGGTGTTAGGTTGCCATTTGGGCAAGAGCAGCCTCAGCTAAGTGGACAAAGGCCCAGCACTGTAGGAAGACAGTAAACCTAGTACTAAACTCTATGAAAGTCAATTGCCTTTTCCACTCCACCAGTGTGTATGCCACCAACTTCTCTCATATATCTCACACTCTATCTCTGCTTCTGTACCCAACTCCCACCAAGGTTCATGTTCTGCCACTCTCACTATTGTCGACAACATCTTCCCTCATTCGATGTCACCAACCCCAACCCCCACCAGCATTATTTTGTATCGGCCTCTGTGCTGCCCACTCAGGACACCTCCCCATCTGCACCAACAGTAGTAGCTATGCCTCCCATTAGTACCTGGCTCTCTCTTGTTCCGGTAGAAAAGCAGCCCACAATACAGCAGAAACAGTCACGACAATTGGAGAGCTGTCCAATATTTGGCTCCTCACCCTTTATGAGGAGAGAATCTTGACTCTTACCAGCTGCAAGTGGCTGACTAAATTAAAAACCCAAAGAACCATGGATGCTTAAAACATCCAATTCTGTGGAAAGGTCACCAGACCCGAAACAGCTACTCTGATTCTTTTCTTCATAGATGCTGTCAAAACTGCTTCAGCTTTTCCAGCAACTTCTGTTTTTGTTCTGATTGACTGACTGTTTCCAAACTTCTGAACTGGTATTGGAAGCTGCCCTTGATTTATTGTGCCAGAATCTCCTAGCCAAAGACTATCCCCTTTAAAGTGAATGAAGCCTGCTGGCAACTGTGACAATTTACCTGGTTTTGTGTCTGCACTAAATAGTACAGCAAGACAGTAGTCATATGAGAGATAGTAGGAACTGCAGATGCTGGAGAATCTGAGATAATAAGGTGTACAGCTGGATGAACACAGCAGGCCAAGCAGCATCAGAGAAGTATGAAGGCTGACGTTTCATGCCTAGATCCTTCTTCAGAAGCCTGGTATCTCTGGCTGAGGGGCAAAAGTCACAAAGGCAAGCAGGGGAGGGATGTTGCCAGCATTCAGCTACGTCCAAAGTTAGTCAGCCCTAACACAGCAAGCACCAAGCCCAGAGCCCAAAGATGCAGCCTGGTCCAGTCCATGAGTTGGATTTTTGTGCCTCATTTCACACTTCCCTTGCAACAGGATTAGAACGATATTTGTCGTTAAAGACCAAAGTGCAACACAAGTGCAAAAGCATCTTCTAAGTGTATTGGAGATGTGAAATGGGGTTTCTTAGAGGCTGGCCAATGTCAGATCCATTGCCCATGGACGTGGGGTATGTATAGCAGGTGCCCATGGAGCATGACTCGAAATGTTGATGCATTGTATCCAGTGTGGAGGTTCTTTAGTGTAAGTGGTGAGCTGAAGTTGCTAGGCAATCCCACCAGTTTCCATGTTGTGATTTAGCAATATCTATCTTGTTCAGTGTGTTTGGTAAACTAGGAAGCTGAATATTAATGAGGAGAATTATAGCACTAACAAAGTGTTTAACAAGCTTTGATCCCCCTTAATTTTTAACTCACTGCTGCCTAACAAGAAATATGCCACATTGCTCTTCAAAAGCACAAAAGATGGTGTGACACATTCCCAATGTTGGGATAGGCCTCATCAGACTTCTCATTCAATACTGCCACAAACCTTGCCAGAGCCCATGTTGTCACAGCCCTGTAAAATTCCGTTTGTTAACAATTCCATGGTCTGTTTTCTTTTCCCCTTTGGGCAGAAAATAAAATCCTGAGGAAAATTGTGAAAATGGAAGAAAACAAGTGTAAATTATCAGAATAATGTTACCTTCTGGTGTTCTAGGAGATTGAATCATAAGACCTGTGGTAGAATGATGTGGAAATGTAGAGAGAGATAATGGGAACTGCTGATGCTGGAGAATCCAAGATAACAAAGTGTGAAGCTGGAAGAACACAGCAGGCCAAGCAAAATCTCAGGAGCACAAAAGCTGACATTTCGGGCCTAGACCCTGCATCAGAGAGAGCTGACGAAGGGTCTAGGCCTGAAACGTCGGCTTTTGTGCTCCTGAGATGCTGCTTGGCCTGCTGTGTTCATCCAGCTTCACACTTTGTTATCTTGGATTCTCCAGCATCTGCAGTTCCCATTATGTCTGATCACAATTTTAACCTCACTGCGAAGCCTCTTCCAGGAATGCCTAACCTGAAGAAGTTACCCTCCTCCCTCCGGACCAACCTCAGGGAATCTCTCTCCCACTGCAACTCTCTTGTAATCTCTTCAGCCTTGAAGCTGCTCGACCATGTCCTGAAGCAAACCAGGTACCACAGCTTCAGCACCTGCCTATGGAACCGGATCATCTCCAATGGACTAGTCTACATTCAAGCCTTCCCAATTTGGCCCCAATCGTGACCACCTCTACATCCAGAACATTGAGACCCTTCAGCAACATTTCTCCCTGCGAGTCCTGAAACAGGCACTCGCAGCCATGCACCGGCGTCTCCAGGCACTGCAATCCAGCCTGTCCCAGCTCAGAGCCTTCCTCTCCCAGACCTGTAAAGGACCTCTCCTGTTTTTCATCCTCCACAGGATCCACAAACTGAACAGCCAGTTCTACTCAGCTTTATTGGGCACCAAAAACCGTAAGTACAACAAACTCACTGGCTCCTGACACCTTAAAAAGGATTCCTCCACCTCCCAAATCCCCAGCCTGTCCCTGCACCTCCCCCACCATGTACCTGCCGCCATTGTCCATGCGGACACAGCCGGTGAACTCACCGATGACGTCACATCCGCCACTGCTGGGCACACCACTTCCATCTCTCTGATGAAGGGTCTAGGCCCGAAACGTCAGCTTTTGTGCTCCTGAGATGCTGCTTGGCCTGCTGTGTTCATCCAGCTCCACACTTTGTTATCAAACCTTTGACATTGATCTGTTGATCCTTGAATGAGAATTTCAGGTAAGAGTTTATAACCTAATCTAAGACTCCAGCACAGTACTCAGAGTGTGCTCTACTGTCTAGAGTACTAGTTTTCCAACTATACATCTAGCCAGTGGCTCCATGGAGCATGGACCCATTGCCTCCTTGCAAGACAATCCGAGCTGCCACCACTGCCTTATGTCTCTGTCTGCCCAAACTGCTGCCAACAATGCCAAAGTGATGTGATCCAAGGAGTCAGAAAACTCTTCATGTTAATTCTGTTCTCTACGCTGCACCTTCTCTGTGGTTATGACACAATATTCTGCTCTCTGTTCTGCTACCTGATGCACTTTGTATGATAAAATCTGCCTGTAAAGCACACAGAACAACATTTTTCATTGTGTCAAAACGTGTGACAATAAATCATTCAATCAATCAGGGCACAGCAAAATTCCATTCCAATACCAACAAATCACCAAAAGATCACACCACGATATCTCCATAAATCAGAGCACTTCTACAAACTTTGTAAGAGGCAAAATCTAAATTACCTCAGCTGCATTGTACTTCTGGCTATGCAGGTTATGTGAGTGGGGTGATGTGGGGTGGGATTGGGAATGATTTCCTCCTCTTTGAGCATTCTCTGAGCATATATGAAGTATACCTATCAGCTCAGCCTGAAAAGCCGTTTTGTGTCATAATTTCCACACTCTCAAAGTTAAAATGGCAGGGAATGTGAACAAGCACAGTATCTGTCTTCATAGTAGAGGACACCAAAATATTACTTAAAAAATCAAGAGACAAAAGGGAGGAATTTAAAACAATCACATTCATAAGAGAACAAGAACTGGAAAAACTAATGAATAGAATGGAATGTGACTTATTGCTACTTGTATTTTACGGTGAGTAACACAATAAAATACAGTGATGAGCTTCAACAATCCAGCACTATTTTGAATAGTTTAAGAATAAAAAGATACGGCTGAAAAAAGTACATCTTCATTCCACCGCCTCCACCATGAGCACCTGAGCTAGCTCATCAATGACAGCTGTGCTGGCGTCCCTCCTTCACTGCCTTGATGTCACATGCACCAGACACAATGTCAGAGTCACCATTCTTCAGGCACCATCTCTTCACCACTGGCCCCATCTTGTCGACATCGCCACTGATACCGGGTCCCGTGCTGGACCCACAGTCACCCCGCAACCAGAAGCCCCTAGCATATCACACTGCTTCAGCCATGGCCTGAACAACCCTAGGAGTCCCTGCTCTGGGCCTACTATGATCAGGGATCCCCTCCACTACCAGGCTAGGTTGCCACTACCTCACCAAGAGTCCCACTCTGCTGCACTCCACCAGGAAGAAGATGAAGAAAAAAAAAGACAGAAAGGGTAAGGAAAGAAAGGAGCAAGTGGTCACTTTGGAGCATCTGGGGCCAGTGGAACAGTACGGGACTGAAAGCTGACAAGTCCCCTGGACCAGCATCCTAGGGCCTTAAAAGAAGTTGCTGGGGAGGTAATGGATGTATTGGCTCCAATATTTAAAATTCCCTAGATTCTGGAAAGGACCCAACAGATGGCTAAACTGCAAATATAACATCTGTTCAAGAAAGAGAGATATAGGAAAAAATTGGTCATTCAACCAAACATCTGCCTTAGGAATATCCAAAGATGGAGTATTAAGGAGGTAGTAACTGGACATTTGGAGAATTGTAATTAAATCTAACAGAGGAAAGGGAAAAAGCGTATTAGAGCAATAGTAAATGGAGACTTGACAGTCGGGGACACAGAAAGACACTTCTGTGGCGCGAGACAAACTCCAGGATGGTATGTTGCCTCACTGGTGTCAGGGTCATGGGTGTCTCTGAGCAAGTATAGGGCATCCTGAAACAGCAGGGTAAACAGACAGAAATCATTGGCCATATTATCACAAACGACACAGGCAGGAAGAGCAACAAGGTCCTGCGACAACAGTTGAGGGAGTTGGTGGTAAATAAAAAGCAGGACCTCTGGGATAGTAATCAGGAATATCCCTCTGCCATGTGCTACTGAGGATAGGAACAGAGACATATTGAGCACGTGGCTAAACAGTTGGTGTAGGGGTGAGGGATTCCGATATGTGGATCATTGGGATGTCTTCCAGAGATGGTGAAACTTGTACAAGAAAATACAGATGCACTTAAACTGGAGGGACACCTATATCCTGGCAGGGAAAGCAGCATCTTGGGAGCAGGAAAGCTGACGTTTCGGGCCTAGACTTTCTGATGAAGGGTTTAGGCCTGAAACATCAGCTTTCCTATTCTTTAGATGCTGCTTGGCCTGTTGTGTTCATCCAGCTCCACACCTTGTTATCTTGGATTGTCCAGCATCTGCAGTTCCTATTATCCTGGCAGGGAAGTTTGATAGTGTCTCCCGGGAGGATGAGAGTCAGAGCAGCAGGTTAGTGAGTAGAAAGACTGGGGAAGAGCTTGAAACTAAGGCAACTCTAGCTAAGAGGAAGAGTGGTCAGAGAGTGGTTGCTGAATTCAGTGGAACTGGAGACTTGGACTGTATTTGCTTCAATGAAAGAAGTATAACAGATAAGACAGATGAGCTTAGAGGGAGGACATCCTGGAGGGATTTTGCAGCAAGGCTTTATAGGTAGAGCTCAGGAATAGGAAGCTTGCAATCACAATGCTGCCAGCAGGAGGCAGACAACAGGTTGTGTTGTCAGCCTCTGGAAAGATGTGAAAATAACAGGGTTGTTGTGGTGGTGTAATTTTAACTTCCCCCATACTGACTGGGACTCCCTTAGTGCTGGGATGGAGAGCAATCTGTTAGGTATGTCCAGGAAGGTTTTTTTGAAATGGTATGTGGATATCCAATGAGGGACAGGGCCATACTAGAGCTGGTAGCCTGGCCAGGTGATCAAAGTTTCAGTGGGAGAGTGTTTTGGAAATAGTGACCACAATTCTGTAAACCTATGGACAAAGACAAGAGTGGCCCTCAGATGAAGGTGTTAAATTTAGGGAAGGCCAACTAAACTGAATTCGGCAAGAATCGGAGAATGTGGATTGGAAACTTTTTTGGGGGGTGTGGGAGTCTTTTCAAGATCAGAGTGAAGGACAGGGATGTTCTTGTGAAAATGAAGAGCAGGAATGGTAGGATTTGGGAATCTTGGAAGACAAGGGAAATTATCAGCTTAGTCAAAAAAGGAAGCATAGCTAAGGTCTAGGCAACTGAAAACAGATGAAGTCCTTAAAAAATATAAGAAAGTAGGAAGGACTTCAAACAGGGAATTAGAAGGGTTAATGGGGCTATGAAATGTCTTTGGCTAGCAGGTTAGGTAGAATCCCAAGGCATTCAGAGGAAATGGTTGAAATCCTTAGTAAGTATTTTCCATCAGTATTCAACAAAGAGCGGGATGTGAGGATGTTGAGGTTAGGGAAAGGTGTGTGAATATTCTCGGGCAAGTCAACATAACAAAGGAGGAAGTGTTGGGTGTCTTGAAATGCATCAAGGAAGACAAGGCCCCAGGGGCAGATGGGACCTATCCCAGGATACTGTGGGCACCAAGGAAGAAAAGCATGGGGCCTTACCAGATATCTTTGCTTCCTCTTTGGCCTCAAGCGAGATTTCAGAGGACTGGAGAATGGCCAATATTGTTCCTTTGTTTAAGAAGGGAAACAGAAATAATCTAAGTAATTACAGGCCAGTGAGCCTGTTGTTGGGAAACTGTTGGAGAAGATACTGAGTGTCAGGATTAATTCACTTTTGGAAATGAATGGACTTGCGGGAAAGGTCATGTCTCACCAACTTGATTGAGTTGTGTGAGGAGGTGACAAGTATGATTGACGAGAGAACAGCAGTGAATGTTGTCATCACAGATTTTACTAAGGCATTTGATCGGGTACTTCATGGCAGGTACAATAGGTAGAGTGTCTTGGGATCTGGGGGGAGCTGGCTAGATGGATACAGGGCACAGTGGGAGACATGGTGGCTCAGTGGTTAGCACTGCAGCCTCACAGCGTCAGGGAGCCGGGTTCAATTCCGCCCTCAGGCAACTGCCTATGTAGAGTTTGCACATTCTCGCCGTGTCTGCGTGGGTTTCCTCCAGGAGCTCTGGTTTCCTCCCACAATCCAAAGCTGTGCAGGCTAGGTGGACTGACCACGCTAATGGCCCATTGTGTTCAGGGATGTATAGGTTACGGGATGGGTCTGGACGGCTTGCTCCAAGGGTTGGTGTGGACTTGTTGGGCCAAAGGGCCTGTTTCCACACTGTGGGGATTCTATTCCAGAACTGGCTTTGGCAGAGAAGGCAAAGGGTAGTGGTGGAAGGGTGCTTTTCAGAATGGAGATCAGTAATTAGCCATGTTCCACAGGGATCAGTGCTGGAACCTTTGTTGTTTGTATTATACGTACAAATAATCTGAGAAAAATGATTAAAACATTTGCGGATGACACCAACATTAGCAGAGTTGCAGGTAGTGAGGAGGATTGTCAAAGGATACAGCAAGATATTGATAGATTGCAGATTTGGGCAGAGAAATGGCAAATGAATTTTAATCCAGACAAATGTGAGGTGATGCATTTTGGAAGATCATATTCAGGTGAGAGTTATGCAATAAATAGCAGAACTTTAGGAGCATTGATATACAGACGGATCTGAGCGTACAGGTCCACAGATTCCTGGAAGTGGCAACACAGATGGATAAGGTGGTCAAGAAGGCATAACTTGCCTCCTTCAACCGGGGCATCAATTATATAAGTTGGCAAGTTATCTTACAGCTTTATAAAGCTTTAGTTAGGCCACATTTGGAATATTGCATGCAATTCCAGTCACTACACTACCACAAGGACATGGATGCTTTGGAGTTGGTGTAGAGAAGGTTTCCCAAGGTGTTGCCTGGTCTGGAGGATTTTAATGATGAGAAGAGGTTGGATCAACTTGAATTGTTTTCACTGGAAAGTCAGAGGCCAAGGGGCAACCTCATAGAGGTCGACAAAATTATGAGAGGCATAGATAGGGTGGATAGTCAGAGGTTTTCTCCCAGCGTGGCAAGGTCAAGCATGAAAGAGGGCACAGGTTCAAGGTGAGGTGCGTGGGGAGGGAAGTTTAAGTGAGAAGTGCAGAGAAAATTTTTCCCACAGAGGGTGGTGGGTGCCTGGAATGCACTGCCAGTGGAGGTGATGGAAGCAGGCATGTTAGCAATGTTTAAGGTATATCTTGATAGACACATGAACAGGAGGCGATCAGAGGGGCAGAGACCACACATGGGCAATGAGTAGCAGATTTAAATAAAGATTAGGAATTAGCTCAGGCTGAGTGGGCCATTGAGTCTGTTCCTCTGCTGTAGTGTATAATATAGTACTTATTGTATTATTGCCATTATGGCTTTGTGAAAATTAACTTGATTGACAAATGTATTTAAGTTCTTTGAGGATGTGTTATATATGGATTTAAATAAGGTGTTTGATAAGGTTGTCCATGGCAGGCTCATGCAGAAAGTAAGGAGGCATGGAATAGGGGAAAATGTGGCAGATTGGATTCAGAATTGGCTGATCCTTAGAAGACAAAGGGTGGTAGTGGATGGAAAATATTCAACATGGTGCTCAGTTATGACTGGTGTACCACAAGGATCCATTCTGGGTTGTCTTCTATTTGTGATTTTTGTAAATAATTTGGATGAAGGAGTGAAATGGTGGATTAGTAAGTTTGCGGATGATACGAAGGTGGGTCGAGCTGTGGACAGTTCAGAAGGCTGTTCTGGGTTACAAAAGGAATTTGATAGCATGCAGAACTGGGCTGAGAAGTGGCAGATGGAGTTTAACCCTGAAAAGTATGCGATGATTCACTTTGGAATGACAAACTGGAAAGCAGAATACAGGGTTAACGAAAGATTCTTGGCAGTCTGGAGGTGCAGAGGGATCTCAGGTTTATGTCCACAGTTCCCTGAAAGTTGTCACCCAGGTGGATAGAGTTTTAAGAAGGCATATGATGTGTTAGCTTTCATTAATAGAAGGATTGAGTTCAAGAGCCATGTTATGCGCTAGCTATACAAAAGCCTGGTTCGGCCACATCTGGAGTGTTGTGTCTAGTTCTGATCGCCTCATTACAGACAAGATGTGGAAGCGTTGGAAAAAAGTGCAGAAGAGATTTACCAGGATGTTGCCTAGAATGGAGGGAAGGTCTTTCGAGGAAAGGTTGAGAAAGCTAGGGCTTTTCTTTTTAGAATGATGAGGGATGAGAAGTGGCTTGATAAAGGTGTACAAAATGATCAGAGGTATAGATAGAGTGGACAGCCAGAGACTTTTTCCTAGGGTGGAGGTAGCTATTATGAGGAGACATAGTTTTAAAGTAAGTGGAGGTAGATATTGGGGAGACATCAGAGGGATGTTCTTTACTCTGAGAGTAGTCGGGCCATGGAATGCATTGCCAGAGAGCGTAGTGGAGTCGGCCTCATTAGGGACATTTAAATGGCTATTAGATTGGCATAAGGATGATAGTATAAGGTAGGGGTGGAAGTTGGATAGACCTTAGGATTAGGGTAAAAGTTCGGCACAACATCATGGGACAAAGCGTCTGTACTGTGCTGCATGGTTCCATGTTCTATGTTGATTAACGGATAAAGGGGAAGCAGTAAAAATAGTTTATTTGGAGGCCTGTTATGATTGAGGCTGGAGAGGGTAGACCATTACAGTAGTCACATTACTCCATGAGTCACAGCATTAAAATAAGCTAATTTTACTCATTACCAAGTTGACCAATAAAACACTTTTTCCATACCATGTTAAAAATAAGATCCAGCAACCAGGTTTCTTAATAAACACAACTGTTAGTTTATAAGCAAAACAAAAAACTTATGCAACAAAAATGCAATAATTAGTAAATAAAAAGAGTCAATAATAAAGAAGCATAAATGCTAACAGACACAAAACACATTCATCTATTCAGGAAATAAAATGGGGAAGAAAAGTATTATCTGCAACAATTGGCTTTTTGAAAGAAAACACTTTGACCAATGGATGATTCCTGAAGGCAAATGGATAAATCATAGAATGTTCCACAGTCTGTTGTTTCAATGTTCTGAGGCATTTGATCAAGTCATTAATCATGCACAATTGTCTCTGAAGTCTAGCATAAACAGCTTGCTCAGGAAATACAACTTTGAAATCTTCTTATCAATCATTCTGTCAAAAGAACAAATTGATTTCATCCTAACCCAATTAAAGGATTTTCTTTTTAGAAATGGGAGAGGTCAATCGGTCAGCTTGTTCTTAGTACGTTTTTCCTCAAACTGAACCAGATGAAACAAGAATCTCACTAAGCAGTCACTGTTCAAAGCCAAAGCAAATAGTAATCACTAGTCATGTAATATTAAAAGTCAGTGACCTTTCAATTACATAATTTAAAAGAAATGCCCCGGGTATTTCCACAAAATGTGAAATAATATTTTCTTTTGCAATCCTTCAAAACCTGTCTTGCAAGTAACATTAAATGTAAAGCACCTTCATAACAGTAGAAAAGGCAATTGATGAGGAACCATATAAAAGTTATTGCACAAGAGTTCACGGTGTTGTGGTAATATAATAGAGTATTAGCAAATTAACAGGAAACAGCTGGCATAAATGGTTCATTTCAGATTGGTAAACTCTAATCAGTTGAGTGCTGCAGGGAGCATTGCTGGGCTTTAACTATTTACAATCTACATTGTTAATTTGGATAAAGGTAATGGTTTAATTGTAGCCAAATTTGCTTACAATACAATGGTGGATAGGAAAGCAAACAGGATACAAAAGAGTCTCTAAAGTATTTACATAGGTAATATTTGAGAGTAAAGTCTGGAAATTGAAAGATTTTTCATTTCGGCAGAAAAATAGAAAATCAAAATATTATCCAAACAGTGACAGAGATTGCAGAATCCTGTAGTAAAAAAGCTATCCTTGTACCTGAACCACAAAGTATTTGCATGCAGGAATCACAAGTATATATGAAGACAAAGGGAATAATGGCCTTTATTGCAAGGGAGATAGAATATAAAAACAGCAAAGTCTTGCTACAGAACACACCAAATGCATAGTAATCTGCTCTAGTAGACACTATTTATTGTTGATCCAGGGTAACCCTCACGATGTTGCTATCAGGGCACTCAGCAAAGATGTGTGCACTTAACCCAAGCCTAGGCACATCCAGGTCCTGCTGCATTTGGACATTGATCACTGACTTCAGCTAAAAAGGAGGAGAATATGCCCCCATCTATGTCAACGCGAGTGAGATTGAGAGAATGAACAGCATCAAGTTCCTCAAAGTGATGATATCGGACGACCAGTCCAGGAAGTCCATGGATGTGACAGTCAAGAAGGTACAACAATGCTCCTCTTCCTCAGGTGGCTCACGAAATTTAGCATGTCCATAACGACCTTCACCAAAATCTACAGATGCATCATTGAAAGTATACTGTCCAGGTGTATAGCAGCTTGGTGTAGCAACTGCTCTGCCCAGGACCACAAGAAACTACGTACAGCCCAGACCATCACAGAAGCCAACCTTCCATCCATGGACTCCGTTTAGATGGCTCATTCCCACAGAAAGGCTGCCAACATCAAAGACTCATCGCACTCAAGTAATGACCTCCTACAACCTCTTCCATCAGGCAGAAGATACAGAAGCCTGAACACACACATGAGCAGGTTCAGGAACAGCTTCTTCCTGGCTGTCATCAGACTGATGAATGGACTCTCTAGCCTCAAATAATGCTGATCTTGCTGACATTGATCTCAACTGGCACACGCCCTGTGCAATGTAACCTATATACCTCTGTCTAGATCTTTTTGGTCTGTACATCTTTTGCTTACTATAATCTGCCTATACCGCTTGTAAACAGAGCTTTTCACTGTACTTTGGTACACATGACAATAAATCAAACAATCAAACAAACATAGATAGTTTAATAACAAAGGAGCTGTGAATAGTGCTGAACATTGCACAATCAATCGCAATTGATTGCAATTATCTCTACTTCTGATCTGATGGTGGAGGATAGGTCATTGATGTTGAAGTTAAAGATGGTTAGGCCTGGGATACCACCCTTAAGAATTCCTGCAAAGATGTTCCTGCAGATGAAAATAACAGCCTCCAAGGACTACGAACACCTTGCTCATTAAATCAGGAAGCAAGTTTGAGACAGTCAATTCCTGTCCCTTTGTTTTGACATGTGCATGCAAGTGTCCATCCTAGAGTTTGGGGTGTGGTCAGAATGCATGTCTGACATTGTGAGAACTCACTCAGAAACAGAAAGAACTGCTGATGCTGGAGTGAGAGGTAACAGTGTGAAACCGGAGGAACACAGCAGGCCAAGCAGCATCAGAGGAGCAGGAAAGCTGACATTTCAGGTCGGAACCCTTCTTCAGAAAAATCTTTCAGCTTTCCTGCTCCTCTGATGCTGCCTGGCCTGCTATGTTCCTCCAGCTCCACATTGTGTTATTTTGAGAACTCAAACTTCCACAGTGGCTTCTCTCTTGATGCCATGCAGTTAGATTTTACGACCAGTGTTTATTTAACCTTCACTAGCTTTACAATCTACTGAGAACTTCATGTTCCTCCAGTCCTGGCCCTCTGCCCACTGGCAGCAATGTCTTTGGCCTTGAACCATGGAATTCTATCATTAAAACCCTATCTCTCTACTGTTTCGCCCTCCTTAAAATCTCTCTCTGATCAAACCGTTGCTCACCTGTCATAATATCTTTTTTGGCTCAATATCAAGATTCATCTGCATGCTAGCCAATTAAATGCCTTGGGGATGTTACACTGATTAAAGGTGCCACATAAATTATATTTACATGTTGTTGCTGCTGCTGCTGCTGTCTTTCTACGACAACTTGACTGAACAGGAATGGAAAACCTTGCACACTGTCATGTCTGCTACTATGTTACTTTACGGTTTGTCCGTGCAATATTTTGCTTCCTGATTTTGCATACACTTGTTATTTAAAATAAAAAGGAAGAACTCAATTGTCAAGAGAGGTCTTCCTGATTGTACGGACTAAATGTCAATTCTCACATATCAGCAGCACTCAAAGCCTTCCCCATTTGGTTATATAACAAACACAATGTACAAGCTGAACTCCAATGATATTGCCCTGAAATTGTCTCTTTATCCCCTATGCTGATTCTTTCTGCCTGCCAATCACCGCAGACTCTCTTTCACTCTGTCTCATATTCACTCCGTTTACCATGCCTTTCCTTACATTTCTTCTCTCCCTCCTCTTTTTTTTGTATTTAGACTGCCTCTTATCAACTTTTCTCCCTCTTGCCTTCCTCTTCCTCTTTCTTGCTATGCTTGACCCTGTCCACTCATCTCTCCCCAACTCACTGAAACATGCAGAAAAAGTAGTGAGTCAGAGAGACAGACCAGGGGCTGCACTGGAGTCAGGGGGTCCTGAAGCCTTCAGGGTGACAATGTGGTTAAGTGGGGAAAATTACGATGATTGGGGGGGGGGGCGGGGGGTTAGGTCAGAGGTGACAGAAAAATGATCAATATGGCTGACGGGCCGAGACAGGACGAAGAAATCAAGTGATGGGCTGAGAAGCTGTATAAGAAATATCAGATCCTCTACCAGTCATGTAACTGAAGTTCCACAAACACATGACAACAATGCAAGTCAGAAACCCAAAATCAACATATGCGGAACTCACAAATAGAATATAAAACGGTGTTCTATTTTTGGTGTAACCCACACTGTTACATTATCTGCAATCCGACTTTCATATTGCGAATTATACCACAACACAACCCTGAATGAAGAAAAGTCAAAATTTACTGCCCATTAACCTGTTCAGAACTCCAGACAGAAATGCTCTGTGCAATCATAACAGTAATCTGATGGGCTGAATAACCTATTCCTGTTCTTAACTAACCTGCATGTCATTTTACTGTTGCTAATTAATTGGAGAATCATAAAATTGTATATGCTTGTGTTTGTTGACTCTCAGTGGAATAAAATTTTGACTGGTCAGACCTGAAACATCAGGTTTCCTGCTCCTCTATTGCTGCTTGACCCGCTGTGCTCATCCAGCTCTACAGCTTTTTTAACTCTATTTAAAATTCTCATCTTTGTTTTTAAATCCCTTATGGCCTCATTCGTCCCTATCTCCGAATGTCCACGAGCCCCACAACCCCCCAGGCACCTGCACATAATAATTCCAGCTCTTGTGTACCCATGATTTTACTTGCTTCATCATTCATGTCTGTGTGTTCAGTTGCCTGTGTCCCAAGCTCTCAAATTCCCTCCTTAAATCTCTAACTTGCTTTCTAACTTTAAAAACTCATTTAATATATTTCTTAGAAAGATTTCTCTCAGATATAGACAAATGAATACAAGCCATGTTTTCATGTTGTGTTTAAATTTCAATTTTCTTTAATATATTTTGAGTTCCTATTTTGCCTAAAGCTTTCCATATAGATTAAAAATCCTTGGATATAGGTGTATCTTGGTTATATTGTACATTTTAGGTGAAATAGGTTTTAAGATTAACGTTTTAACTGAAAGATGGTACCTGTTGCAGGGCAGCACTCCCTCGTATTAAACTGGAATATTGGCCTATGTTATATGTGCAGGTTTACAGAGAGGGGCTTGACTCCACAACCTTATGATGCACATCCCAAGATACTAGGGGGATAATAGGGAGAGAAAGGAGTTGAACACGTGGCTACAGGGATGGTGCAGGAGGGAGGGTTTTGGATTCTTGGATAATTGGGGCTCTTTCTGGGGTAGGTGGGACCTCTACAAACAAGATGGTCTTCACCTGAACCAGAGGGGTACCGATATCCTGGGGGGAAATCTGCTAAGGCTATTCGGGTGGGTTTAAACTAATTCAGCAGGGGGATGGGAACCAAAATTGTAGTTCGAGTATAGAAAAGGTTGAGGGTAGGGTGGTCCGAAATAAAGTTTCAGGGAAGCAAGATGGCACCGGCAAGCAAGAAGTTGCTTTGAAGTGCATCTACTTCAATGCCAGGGGCATCCGGAATAAGGTGGGTGAACTTGCAGCATGGGTTGGTACCTGGGACTTCGATGTTGTGGCCATTTTGGAGACATGGATAGAGCAGGGACAGGAATGGTTGTTGCAGGTTCCGGAATTTAGATGTTTCAGTAAGAACAGAGAAAATGGTAAAAGTGGGGGAGGTGTGGCATTGTTGGTCAAGGACAGTATTACAGTTGCAGAAAGGATGTTTGGGGACTCGTCAACTGAGGTAGTATGGGCTGAGGTTAGAAACAGGAAAGGAGAGGTCACCCGGCTGGGAGTTTTCTATAGGCCTCCGAATAGTTCCAGAGATGTAGAGGAAAGGATAGCAAAGATGATTCTCAATAGGAGTGAGAGAGACAGGGTAGCTGTCGAGAGAGACAGGGTAGCTGTCATGGGGGACTTCAACTTTCCAAATATTGACTGGGAACACTATAGTTCGAGTACTATAGATGGGTCAGTTTTTGTCCAGTGTGTGCAGGAGGGCTTCCTGACACAGTATGTAGATAGGCCAACAAGGGGCAAAGCCACATTAGATTTGGTACTGGGTAATAAGCCTGGACAGGTGTTAGATTTGGAAGTAGGTGAGCACTTTGGTGATAGCAATCGCAATTCTGTTATGTTTACTTTAGTGATGGAAAGGGATAGGTGTATACCACTGGGCAAGAGTTACAGCTGGGGGAAAGGCAATTATGATGAGATTAGGCAAGATTCAGGGAGCATAGGATGGGAAAGGAAACTGCAGGGAATGGGCACATTAGAAATGTGAGGCTTATTCAAGGAAAAGCTCCTGTGCGTCCTAGATAAGTATGTACCTGTCAGGCAGGGAGGAAGCAGTAGAGTGCGGGAGCCGTGGTTTATGAAGGAGGTGGAATGTCTGGTCAAGAGGAAGAAGAAGGCTTATCTTAGCATGAGATGTGAAGGCCCAGTTAGGGCACTTGAGGGCTACAAGGTAGCTAGGAAAGACCTAAAGAGTGAGCTCAGAAGAGCCAGGAGGAGACATGAGAAGTTGTTGGAGGATAGGATCAGGGTAAACCCTAAGGCTTTCTATAAGTATTTAAGGAATAAAAGAATGACAAAAGTTAGATTAGGACCAATCAAGGATAGTAGTGGGAAGTTGTGTGTGGAGTCAGAGGAGATAGGGGAAGCACTAAATGAATATTTTTCAACAGTATTCACTCTAGGAAACGAAAATGTTGTCGAGGAGAATACTGAGATACAGGCTACTAGACTAGGTGGGATTGAGGTTCACAAGGAAGAGGTATTAGAAATCCTACAGAGGGTGAAGATAGATAAGTCCCCTGGGCCGGATGGGATTTATCCTCGGATCCACTGGGAAGCCAGGGAGGAGATTGCCGAGACTTTGGCATTGATATTTAACCCGTCATTGTCTACAGGAATAGTGCCAGACGACTGGAGGATAGCAAAAGTGGTTCCCCTGTTCAAGAAGGGGAGTAGAGACATCCCTGGTAATTATAGACCAGTGAGCCTTACCTCAGTTGTTGGTAAAGTGTTGGAAAAGGTTATAAGAGATAGGATTTATAATCAACTAGAAAAGAATAAATTGATTAGGGATAGTCAGCACGGTTTTGTGAAGGGAAGGTCGCACCTCACAAACCTTATTGAGTTCTTTGAGAAGGTGACCAAACAGGTAGTTAAGAGTAAACCGGTTGATGTGGTGTATATGGATTTCAGCAAGGCATTTGATAAGGTTCCCCATAGTAGGCTATTGTACAAAATGTGGAGGAATGGAATTGTGGGAGATATAGCAGTTTGAATCAGAAATTGGCTTGCTGAAAGAAGACAGAGGGTGGTAGTTGATGGGAAATGTTCATCCTGGAGGCCAGTTCCTAGTGGTGTACCGCAAGGGTCGGTGTTGGGTCCACTGCTGTTTGTCATTTTTATAAATGGCCTGGATAAGGGCGTAGAAGGATGGGTTAGTAAATTTTCAGACGACTCTAAGGTCGGTGGAGTTGTGGATAGTGATGAAGGATGCTGTAGGTTGCAGAGAGACATAGGTAAGCTGCAGAGCTGGGCTGAGACGTGGCAAATGAAGTTTAATGCAGACAACTGTGAGGTGATGCACTTTGGAAGGAGTAACCAGAAGGCAAAATACTGGGCTAATGGTAAGATTCTTAGTAGTGTAGATGAGCAGAGAGATCTCGGTGTCCATGTACACAGATCCTTGGAAGTTGCCACCCAGGTTGACAGGGCTGTTAAGAAGGCATACAGTGTTTTAGCTTTTATTAATAGAGGGATCGAGTTCCGGAACCAACAGGTTATGCTGCAGCTGTACAAAACTCTGGTGCGGCCACACTTGGAGTATTGCATACAGTTCTGGTCACCGCATTATAAGAATGATGTGGAAGCTTTGGAAAGGGTGCAGAGGAGATTTACTAAGATGTTGCCTGGTATGGAGGGAAGGTCTTATGAGGAAAGGCTGAGGGACTTGAGGCTGTTTTCATTAGAGAGAAGAAGGTTGAGAGGTGACTTAATTGAAACACATAAGATAATCAGAGGGTTAGATAGGGTAGTTAGGGAAAGCCTTTTTCCTGGGATGGTGACGGCGAGCACGAGGGGGCGAAAGATATAGGACAGATGTCAGAGGTAGTTTCTTTACTCAGAGAGTAGTAAGGGAATGGAATGCTTTGCCTGCAACGGTAGTAGATTCGCCAACTTTAGGTACATTTAAGTCGTCATTGGATAAGCATATGGACGTACATGGAATAGTGTTGGGTAGATGGGCTTGAGATCGGTATGACAGGTCGGCACAACATTGACGGCCGAAGGGCCTGTACTGTGCTGAAATGTTCTATGTTCTATACTACTGACTTCACTACTGAAGGCTACATTAAGCTCAAGGAGACAGTCAAATCTAAAAAGTAATCCCTTTCTCAACATAATGAATCAAACATTTTCTCGAGCAGCAATCCAATACAGAAAACAACTGAATTGTGGTAGAAAAATGTGGTGGTGCCAGTGCTGGACTAAGGTGGATAAGGTCAGAAATCACACGACGTTATAGTCCACATTGCAAATAAACCTGTTGGACTATAACCTGGTGTTGTGTGATTTCTGACTTTGTGGTAGAATATGACGGACACATCTCCAACGTTAAATTTGGTCGACACCATGTTATATTTCTTGCTTATCCATTTTGATAGTCACACATATTATTTTAAAGCTTTTTTTAAAAACGATATACTCAATTTGTTTGCCATCAACCTAACTACCAAGAACTTTCAAACGTTTCAGTCAACAACTCAAATGAGCAGCAAAGGGTACCCCCAATATGGTCAATAAGGGAGACTACAGCAGAAAATATTACGTTGAATTACATCAAACCTACAGCACAGAAATGGGATCAAATGTTCCATGCTGGTCCATAAGCGACACAAGCCTCCACATATTCCAATTACCTCCTCCACCTTGCTCCCATATCCCTCTATTCTCTCCTCTCTCATGGAGCGCATCAAGTATCCCCTTAAATGCACCAAGTTATTTACAACAACCACTTCATAACCATTCAATAAGTCCCAGTTTCTGATCACACATTGCATAAAGCAACACCTGCTTCAGCACTCTTCTCTGGTATGTATATAACTACTGTTACAATGAGAAGTGATGCAAATAGTATTATTTAAAAGACTTTGTGAAGCCTATATTTATATCTTGAACTTTTAATCAAATGAACATTTTGGTAACAAAAGGCACCAGGTACCACAATAGCGCATTTGCGAGCAGCAGGGAGTTTTTACAGAGTCACAGTCTACAGAACTTTCAGAGAGAGATCACACTGCCCAGTTTGTGGATGGGATAAGACTTCTGCATTTTTGAACTCAGAATCTGAGATGTGCCTGCATCTCCAATAGCCCCTCCTTCTTTGCAATTCCTCTCAGCAAAGTGTAAGAGCTGAATACAGAGGTCATTATTACAAATTAGGAAAGATCCCATGGAATCTATCCACTGACTCCAGAAAAAAAAATCAACCAAATACAACTATTCCAGGAAAACACTCCAGTTCTAGTTACGCTGTGCAGTGTTTTCACCTTTTATTTCTCCCGGACTTGTGCACATGGTAGTTTTATCATGTGCATGATAATCCCAATTGTTTGTTGATAATCTTTTCATCTTTGAGTAAATTTGCTTTTGGTAATAAAGAAAAGGTATTTGTTGTTGACAAAAGAAATCTGACTAACTTGTCCTTAGTACAAAACCTGACAGAGTCCAAGTCTCAATTGGACATAACACCAACCTAGTTAAATTTAAAATTTACTGTGACCAGTGGAGGAGTGGGGTTTGAAAAGGAAACAGGGGGTCATCCAATCTTGGTCATAACACTAACTTATATCAATGTTGAGGCATAAAAGCCAATAGTGGTTGAGATGATCTATAACTGTTTAGGAAGAAATGGAAGGTGATCTACTGTTCAATCAGTAAAGATGGGCACGTTGACAAAAGCTGTTCGACCTGACTTCAAGTTCAGAGAAGCTCTACAGGGGGAAAGTGTCAGGGTGGGCTTGGCAGAAAGTTAACAACAGACATAATAGTGTAAACACCCAAAATAAGACATGATCTTGTTGCTGGTGTGAGAGTTAAAAACATAATAAATAAGCGTATTATTAAGCTCTGCCATTCAAAATCACATTGACCAATGTGTGGCCTTAACCCCACTTTCCAGCTATCCCCATAACCCTTGCCTGCCTTACAGATGAAAATTTTGCATAACTCATCCACAGTTCCTTTGGTTTTTATTTAGTATTTAACTCACTGCCACATCTCTTCCAGGCATGCCCAGCTTTAAGAAGTTCTGCTCCTCTCTCCAATGGGACTTCCACTCCAATCTTCCTTCTTGGCCAACTGCATTAATTTTACTTTCACCTCTGGTGTTTGCCAACTGCTCTTTTCTCTATTTTTAGGCTCTGTCCTATCGTTTACTCCCTACCCATCCCCCTCTCCTTTTCTATCTGCATATAAACTGACGTTTTCCCAGTCACTATCAGTTCTGAGGAAGGGTCACTGGACCCGAAATGTGAACTGTTTTTTCCTTTACAGATGCTGCCAGACCTGCTGAGCTTTTCCAGCAACTTTGTTTTTGTTCTTGAATATATTTAATGGCTAAGACAATTCGTTCTCATCTCTATCTCAAATGGCAGATGCCTTATTTTGAATCTGTATGTCCAAGTTCAAGACTCCAAGAAGAAATATCGCAACGTCTACCCCATCGAGCCCCCTAAGATTCTTTCAATTTGTTATGCTCAAATTGGCAGTTGTGCCCCTGATCTTACAACGGTGAATTAACATCAAAATGTTATAAAAGTGCTTTGGGATTTCCTGAGTTAGCTGAAGTCTTTTTTTATGTGTTAGTAAACTACTAAAGACAAGAGCAAGTGAAAATGTGCCCTGTCACCACATTTCACCCAACAGGAGCCAGCAAACATTAAATAAACGATCAGAATCGAAGTTTCGCAATGGTCAGTCTTACTCACAGTATTACTTCCCCTATGAGAAATGAACTGGAGCTTTGACTAAAATACTCCTCACACCAATGCACCTTGTTACCTGGGTAACAGTTCTCTTACATTCAAGACCCTTGACTACTGAACAACACTTGGATGAATGAGTTTCCTTAGCTCTGTGCCTGAAATGCACAGCTTGCACAATCACGTCTGTTAACCTGCGTAGATTGCTGGACAATCTAAAAGAATACACAGATTCTGAAACAGCAGTTCTGTGCTTTGCAGATTCATCCAGATTCAGCAGAAATGACAAAGCAATAAAACAAACTGCTTCTCCCAAATGCTGCACCAATTCACCATCCCCACCAAAATCACCATAAGCACTTTCTCTACATCAGTAATCGTTCTCCAGCTATTCACTGCATTAAGTAAACACTGCCGAACATTACACCGTCTTAGTCTCTCTCTTTGGGTGTCTTTCTGTCTCTCACTCACCGTATGGCTCTCTTGTGCTTTTCTTTGAGGCTGTCTCTTATAGCCTACTCTTCTCTATGTTATGCCCGAGTGTGTGTCTCTCTCTCTCTTTCTTTGCCTCTTTGCATTTCTCTTTTTCTCTGTCAGACTCCTGTCTCTATAACTCTTCCTCTCTATCTGCCTCATTCTCACTTACAGCTCCTCTCAATCTACTCTGTTGACCTGTCTTTCTCTCTTTCTTTGTCTCACTCTAGGTCCCTTCACCAGCTTGTCATGCTTACTCTGACTGCCTCACTCTCTCTGGGCTGAAGTTTATGGCCCCTTGGAGTGGGTTATCAGGGTGCTGGGGGAAGCCATAAGACAGTGGCACCATTCACAGCACATGCTGTTTGCCTCCAATCCACTGCAATTTTAGAGGGGGAGATGCTCAACAGCCCATTTGTCACTTCTAGGTCTCTTCCCACTGGTGTAGATTTAACACATGGCAGGGTAGTCTGGCACTACCAGTAAACAGATGGAGGGCATGGCACCTCCTCACAGCCTTGCCAGTGTAATCCTGGACTCACCAGGAACACCAGGATCCTTCTCTGTCCAAATCCACCAGGGTCTGATTGCAGTCCTCGCAGGAATCACTTTGGAGTCACTGTTCCAAGTGGGAGCGGGAGGCCGATTCTAGCCAATTTAATGTCCCAGTAGCTATTAAACAGCTGTGAGGCAAGCTAGACAGCAGAAGGGGTTATTGGGAAGACTCGCCCAAAATTTACATCTTGACTTCTCTCTCTGACTCTGTCTCCCGTCGTCATCTCTCTCGTTCCTCTCTCTTTCTGTCTGTTGTTTCTCTGTCTCTCATCCTCTCTTGCCTGACCAGCCCCCATTCCCAGTTTTCTTTGTCTGTGTCCAAGTCCAGTTCAAAATTTCTGTATTATTTTCTGTTCCAATATTAGATCCCATCTGAGGGTCAGTGAAGGACTGCTACAGAATTACCCACCACTTATAACTGAACTGACAGCACTATCAGATCTATTTGTTCTACTTGTAGCAATTCCTGATATAAAAAGATAGATTTAAGGGATGTTACATGGGCCTATGCATGATAATATTTACATTGATGAGTGAATGAATCCTCACTTAATTAGCATTACCTGGAAGAAAATGAAACCAAAATCATTTAGATGACAGACATGAGACCTCATTACTACTTCGGTAAGATCTGGAAATAAATAGCGAGTCCCAATGTAACTGTGCCTTATGAAAGTTATATAGAAACTTTTTGTTGCTCTTGAACTGTACCAAGCAGCAAAGATTGGGGTTCATTGACATGCTGAGTGATATTTGAGTGTGAGGGTTGTGGAATGCAGCAACAGATGGCAAATGAGGATGTATTGTAACAACTCATCAAAATGTCTTTGAAAGGACTTCTCAAATCCACAAACTCCACCCCAAGAACACAAAGTGCATGGGAAACTATTCCCCTACAAGTCACACACCATTCCCACAGTCATTACCATTGTCCTTCACCATCATCAGAATGAAATTCTCCACCTAACAGCAATGAGAGTATACCTTCACCACACAGACACAAATGTTTCCATAAAGCTGTTCATTACCATGCTCCCAACAGCAACTTGTGATGTAAAATAAATGTCCACGTTGCCAGCGATGCACACGACCTGTGGATTAATTTTAAACTCAGTTTAAATTCTCTGACATAGTGACATCTGAATTTATTTTTTCTCCATTTATTAGACCAAGCCTGCATATGACCAGATTGTTACAGTCCTATACATCTACATATCAGTACACACCAAAGAAAGCAAACTAGTCAAATACAAACATGATAGTGTAAATGTCCCTTTTGTTGGCTACAATGGGACCAATAGGAAATGAGTTTAGACTAGTCTTAGCTATTTTCCTCATAGGCAAAGACACACCACAATTAGATTGGAGCTTACGCCATATTGTTATTTCAGAGAGTGGATATGGAAACCTGCACAAAGATGTAATAATGTGATAGTAGGCGCTGCCGATGCTGGAGACTCTGAGATAACATGGTGTGAAGCTTGATGAACACAGCAGACCAAGCAGTATCAGAGGAGCAGGAAAGTTGACATTTCGGGTCGAGACCCTTCCTCAGAAAAAAGCTGCGTTCATCCAGCTTCACACTATGTTATATGAGATAATAAGGTGAATTTGTTTGAAATTGGGACTAAAAGATATTTTGTGCCGAGTGCTAGTAACTTAATTTTATTATTGGTTCTGCTTTACGATATCCTGGAGTTCCCATTATTAGCACCTGAATGAAGTAATCAGATTCATCTCCAACAGAGATTCCCAAACCTTTGGGATTTCAAATCACTTGAAGTGATGTTAGTCATAGGTAGGTCACCACAGAAACATAATGTTAAGAAACTTTCCTTGTTCTCTTAACTATCTATCCAGCCCTTCATTAATGTTTTATAATTTATGTATGAGATATCGTTTTAGCGTACATTCCTCTTCAAAGCCTCCTTAGTGCAAAGTATTTAATTCGCCTTTTTATGAATCTGTCTTATCTTCAATTCAATTACAATCAATATGTCTCAATAACGTCCTAATCCTCAACAATCTCTTATTTAGACAGTCAGCAAATGCTACCTGTATTTATTTACAGTCGATTGGGTTGCCTGTCCTTACCAACAGTTGAGACTGGTGTCACCTATCCTTACCAACACAGGTCAATAGACAATATAGACAATAGACAATAGGTGCTGGAGTAGGCCATTCGGCCCTTCGAGCCAGCACCACCATTCATTATGATCATGGCTGATCATCCACAATCAGTATCCCGTTCCTGCCTTATCCCCGTAACCCTTGACTCCACCACCTTTAAGAGCTCTGTCTAGCTCTTTCTTGAAAGCATCCAGAGAGTTGGCCTCCACTGCCTTCTGAGGCAGAGCACTCCATATATCTACCACTCTCTGGGTGAAGAAGTTTTTCCTCAACTCTGTTCTAAATGGCCTACCCCTTATTTTTAAACTGTGTCCTCTGGTCCTGGACTCACCCATCAGCGGAAACATGCTTCCTGCCTCCAGAGTGTCTAATCCCTTAATAATCTTATACGTCTCAATCAGATCCCCTCTCATCCTTCTAAACTCAAGAGTATACAAGCCCGGTCGCTCCAATCTTTCAACATATGATAGTCCCGCCATTCCAGGAATTGACCTTGTGAACCTACGCTGCACTCCCTCAATAGCAAGAATGTCCTTCCTCAAATTGGGAGACCAAAACTGCACATAATACTCCAGGTGCGGTCTCACCAGGGCCCTGTACAGCTGCAGAAGGATCTCTCTGTTCCTATACTCAATTCCTCTTGTGATGAAGGCCAGCATGCTATTAGCTTTCTTCACGACCTGCTGTACCTGCATGCTTGCTTTCATTGACTGATGTACAAGAACACCTAGATCTCGTTGTGCTTCCCCTTTACCTAACTTGACTCCATTGAGATAGTAATCTGCCTTCCTGTTCTTGCTACCAAAGTATATAATCACACATATATCCACATTAAACTGCATCTGCCATGCATCCGTCCACTCACCTAGCCTGTCCAAGTCACCCTGTATTCTAATAACATCCTCCTCACATTTCACACTGCCACCCAACTTTGTGTCATCAGCAAATTTGCTAATATTACTTCTAATGCCTTCGTCTATATCATTAATATACATCGTAAACAGCTGCGGTCCCAGCACCGAACCTTGTGGTACCCCACTGGTCACTGCCTGCCATTCCAAAAGGGACCCGTTTATCACTACTCTTTGCTTCCTGTCAGCCAGCCAATTTTCAATCCAACTCAGTATTTTGCCCCCAATACCATGTGCCCTGATTTTGTTCACTAATCTCCTATGCAGGACTTTATCAAAGGCTTTCTGAAAGTCTAGGTACACTACATCCACTGGCTCTCCCTTATCCATCTTCATAGATACATCCTCAAAAAATTCCAGAAGATTAGTCAAGCACGATTTCCCCTTCGTAAATCCATGCTGACTCTGACCTATTCTGTTACTGCTATCCAAATGAGTCGTAATTTCATCCTTTGTAATTGACTCCAGCATCTTTCCCACCACTGACATCAGGCTAACCGGTTTGTAATTTCCTGTTTTCTCTCTCCCTCCTTTCTTGAAAAGTGGGACAACATTTGCCACCCTCCAATCCGCAGGAACTGATCCTGAATCTATAGAACCTTGGAAAATAATTACCAACTCGTCCACAATTTCTACAGCCACATCCTTAAGTACCCTGAGATGCAGACCATCAGGGACTTATCAGCCTTTAGACCTAACAGTCTATCCAACACCATTTCCTGCCTAATATAAATACCCTTCAGTTCGTCCATTACCCTCGGTCCTTCAGCCACTACTGCATCTGGGAGATTGCTTGTGTCTTCCCTAGTGAAGACAGATCCAAAGTACCTATTCAACTCTTCTGCCATTTCCTTGTTCCCCATAATAAATTCACCCGTTTCTGACTTCAAGGGCCCAATTTTAGTCGTAACCATTTTTTTCTTTTCACATACCTAAAAAAGCTTTTACTATCCTCCTTTATATTTTTGGCCAGTTTTCCTTCATAGCTCATCTTTTCTCTGTGTATTGCCTTTTTAGTTATCCGCTGTTGCTCTTTAAAAGCTTCCAGTCCTCCAGCTTCCCACTCATCTTTGCTATGTTATACTTCTCTTTTATTTTTATACAATCCTTAGCTTCCCTCGTCAGCCACGGCTGCCCCTGCCTCCCCTTAGGATCTTTCTTCCTCTTTGGTATGAACTGATCCTGCACCTTCTGCATTATATCCAGAAATACCTGCCATTGTTGTTCCACTGCCATCCGTGCTAGGGTATTGAACCATTGAACTTTGGCCAGGTCCTCCCTCATAGCTCCATAGTTCCCTTTATTCAACTGCAATACTGACACTTCTGATTCTCCCTTCTCCCTCTCAAACTGCAGATTAAAACTTATCATATTATGGTCACTACCTCCTAATGGCTCCTTTACTTTGAGGTCCCTGATCAAATCCGGTTCATTGCACAACACCAGATCCAGGATTGCCTCCTCCCTGGTAGGCTCCAGTACAAGCTGTTCTAAGAATCCATCTTGGAGGCACTCTACAAATTCCCTTTCTTGGGGTCCAGTACCATCCTGATTCTCCCAGTCTACCCGCATGTTGAAATCTCCCATAACAACTGTAGTGATACCTTTGTGACAGGCCAATTTCACCTCTTGATTCAACCTGCACCCTACTTCCTGACTACTGTTTGGGGGCCTGTAGATAACTCCCATTAGGGTCTTTCTACCCTTAGAATTTCTCAGCTCTATCCATACTGACTCTACATCTCCTGACTCTATGTCCCCCCTCGCAAGGGACCGAATATCATTCCTCACCAACAGGGCTACCCCACCCCCTCTGCCCACCAGTCTGTCCTTTCGATAGCACGTATAGCCTTGAATATTCATTTCCCAGGCCCTGTCCACTTGAAGCCACGTCTCAGTTATCCCCACAACATCATACTTGCCAACTTCCAACTGAGCCTCAAGCTCATCCACTTTATTTCTTATGCTTCGTGCATTCATATATAGCATTTTTAATTTGTTTCTCCCCTCACCCTTCTTATCAATCCCTATTTCACTTGGCCATATTGTACGATCTCTTCTTGACTTTTCTGCTCTGTTGATTCTGTTGTCCTTCTTAACCTCTCTTATTCTCACTTTCCCTTTAACTTCATTCTTAAATTTCCAGTTTGGCCCCTCCCCCCCATTACTTAGTTTAAATACACCTTGTTGCGGTGGCAAACCTGCCTGCCAGAAGGCTGGTCCCCTGATTATTAAGATGCAAACCGTCCCTCCTGTACAATTTATTCTTACCCCAAAACATACCCCAGTGATCCAAGAATTTAAGTCCTTGCTTCCGACACCAGTCCCTCAGCCACACGTTCAGGTCCATTATCTCTCTGTTCCTGCCCTATCCAGCCCGAGGAACTGGAAGCAAACCAGAGATAACCACTCTGGAATTCCTGCTTTTCAGCCTTCTTCCGAGTTCTCTGAAGTCCCACTGTAGAATGCTCCTCCTTTTCTTCCCGACGTCATTAGTGCCGACATGCACCACCACCTCTGGGTCTTCACCTTCACCCTCGAGGATTCTCTGCACTTTATCAGTGACGTCCTGGATCCTGGCACCAGGAAGGCAACACACCATCCTCAAATCTCACCTGTTGCCGCAGAAACCCCTGTCAGTCCCTCTCACAATGGAGTCCCCTATTACCACAGCTCTCCGTGATGTCTGACTTCTCGGCTCTGCCTCTACAGCAATTTTTGACTTGCAGACCTGTCCACCTCTCGGACTGGCAGTGTCGTCTGTCTCGGCAGTTTCCAAGACAGTCAGCCTGTTTACTATAGGTGCTTCCCCTCGGGTCAGTTGTACTTCATTCATGTCTTCCTTTGTCATTGACATCCCCCTTCTCTCTTCAGGTATCCTCGGTGTAGTGACCTTGCTGAAGGTCCTGTCTAGAAAATTCTCATTCTCTCGGATGAGCCTGAGGTCTTCTAGTTCTTTCTTCAGTGCTGCAACAACCTCCTTCAGAAGCTGAACGTGTACACACTTACCACAGTTATAGGAGCCAGAAACATCATCAGTGTCCCTGACCTCCCACATCATGCACACAGCACACTGAATCAGCTTGGCAGTCCAATACTGACCATCCTTACCTACAGCTGGCCAAAGTTCCTGTCTTTACCTACAGGCAGCTAACATTACCTATCATTTCCTGAAGTCAACTGAAGTTGCCTGTGATTATCTACATTCTGTTACTTTTCCACATTTGAACACACCTTTGTTCGTTAAATACTTATTTTTGTGACAAAAACATCAAAGAAAATTATGCAGAATACATTTCCTATTTCCTGCTCATTTCCTGGATTTTAAGACATCACAATTCTCAGCTACACACTCTCCTGAAAATAAAATGGATAAAGGCAAAAAAAAAATCATGTTACAGATACAACACAGTATAGATCTAAAGGAACACAGCAGGCCAGGCAGTATCAGAGGAGCACAAAAGTTGATGTTTCGGATCAGGACCCTTCTTCAGAAATGGGGACGGGGCAAGGAGCTGGGAAATAAATGGAGAGAGGAATTGTGGGGCTGGGGGAGGTAGGCAGGATTGTAATAGGTGAATGCAGGTAGGGAGTTGTGGGGATTGATCAGTGGAATGGATGGGGCAGATAGGTAGGAGAGTAGATGGACAGGTTGTGTCAGGTCAAAGAGGAAGGGATGAGGATGGGGTTGGATAGGGGATGAGGATGAGGATGGGGTTGGGGAGATTTTAAAACTGGTGAATTCTATGTTTAAGCCACGGGCTATATGATCCAGAGGTGGAAAATGAGGTGTTACTCCTCCAGTTTGAGGGTGGTGTAACACAGTATTACAAAAATCTCCTCATCCCATGTCCAACCATTCCTCTCATTCCCGCCCCCTTGGCCTGACACAACCTGTCCATCTTCTCTCCCACCATTCTTCCCCACCATCCCCACTGACCAATCCCCACCACTCCCTACCTTCGCTCACCCATCGCCATCCTATAAAAATTCCCCAGATCCACTCTTCCTCTCCCTATTTATTTCCCAGCTCCATTCCCTATCCCCATTTCTGACGAAGGGTCCCAAAACAAAACATCAACTTTTCTGCTTCTCTGATACTGCCTGGCCTTCTGTGTTCCTCCTGCTCTGTACTGTGTTGTCTCCAACTCCAGCATCTGCAGTTTTTGCTATCTCACGTTACAGATACCTTTTTAGCCGCAGTCCTAGTTCTCTCAGTAACTAGTGAATGAAATGCATCTGGCTACAGCCTGAGGACGTGTTCCTGTGGCTTTCATACACACATGATGA